>NC_059523.1:4575454-4878484 GCF_905147795.1 Pieris rapae | reverse complement strand
GAACGTACAACATACAAAAACACAATACACGCAGATACATCAATGACATGCGTGTATTTTAAGGAAAACATTACAATTATACAGGAGGAAAGAAATAATACACTAAACAAAATAAAGACATATAAATATAAGTCAATATTCCACTTTAACCGTTCATCTGCGGATAAGTGTATATAGCGTTGATGTAACATATCATTGCCGTTAATTTTTTTATCACATACACACATTATGATTGCTGTCGTGCTTTGTAATCATTTCCACTTAGATCTAAGAGAAATCTTGGAGGGAATCTAATTAAGACTCTTAAGCCTATGATGGATGCATTTTTTTTAAAAACTTCATTTTATGCTTAATTAAATTACGCCTTATTATTCATGGTAGATATAAAGGAGTTTTGCTGACCATGATTTGATATTTCATTTGTATTTCTGTGCTTTACATGTGTTTTATTATTATTGTGTTTTTTCTTCTTATCCTAACAAATAGTGTAACAAATTCACAGTACTGCTTGTTGATATCTCCTAAATAAAAGCATGTGTCATATTTTAAATTGCTTGTATTTAGACGTTGTAAAATTGCATCCATTAAATTGAAATTACTGTGATTGCTTATCGTTATGAGCCAGCTACCGGAGCCGTTACGCGAAAATACCGAACTGTTCTTGTTTTTTTATTATTTTTTTGGCGCGAGTCTCTCGCGACCCGTTACACGCAGCGAAAGTTAGATTCCAATACGGCGTACAGCGCCATCTACGCGCAGAAAAACGCAAATGCTCAATTACATCTAAATTCACTAACCTACTAAGCGGGAAAAGTAGAAATCATGTCAATTTGCACCTGCGTAAAGACAAATACTTTGATAAGCAGTCCAACAAACTATGGCAACGGAGCCATGCGGTCTGCCTACCACCCACGACCGCTGCGTCCTGCGTTACTCACCAATTCACATGTCATGTACGTAATTAGCCCATTAGCACGCACGCACCACTCAAATGCTCAATTAGATCAACGACCGTCGGGAATAGCTGAGAAGATTACGTCCCCTCGCCTTCAGCGCGGGATTAAATGTAATATAATTGATACTTATTTCACCTCTCTAGTACGGCATAGGAACAACCTGTCTGAGATCTGTGGCACACTTATGTCTATCTTGCTCGCATACGTCATTCTAAGAAAACTTCAACAGCTGTTGCCTACATGTTGCTAAATCTACCTCAAATTACACGAGGAAGTATATTGTATCGGATTTAATACATGTATCTAACGTATTATTTTTTGTCAATTCACACTTATAGACAAAAATCTGTTATAGACTATCTAATGATCGGTGACTGCGTATGCGAACTATGTTTAAAAAGAACCTCTATGTTTTTCTGTATTTGATTTAAATCCGTATATTGAATTAAGTACAAAGCACTATAAAACATATGTTACTCACTAATTTTTTGTCCAATTATCTACGGTAGGTACAGATTAATAATATCCATAATCTAATCTATGGATACACATATTGGACACACTTTTAATTGCCAAATAAAATACCTTCTTAGTACTGTAACAATAACCCAAATATCGTTTCGGAATAAAGTTTCGAAGATTCAGTTTCACTTCCCTGTAAAAGTATGTTCTATAAAAGGAATAATATATTCTATGTCCTTTTTACAAAGCTCACTTCCCTTTGCGTAATGCATGCAACTGCATATGAAGGTTCCAATTGCATTGGTAGAAGCTTACAAACGCAATATAATAATAATAGTCTACGACGTATCAAATTGAAGGTCATTTTAGCATTCCGGAAGATATTCATGTTAATATTTTGATAAATTGCTCAGTTATCCTAAGAATGATTGCAACATAGGGATTATAAAAAGCTCCAGTTTTCCTTTCCAGAGTAGTCAGTAAAATACTAAAAATGACAGGGATGAAGGAATCAGTGACACATATAATTAGTTAGATTTAAGGTTTATTAAATATTTGTATCTGGGCTCTGGGTTCCCAGAAACCCAGAGGCCATAAAAGAAACCGAGGTAGGCAATTTAAAAGGTGGGCCGACGAAATTGTGGAAATGGCTGGAAAGACCTGGATGAGATTGATACAATAAAGAAAAATGGAGGAAAATGGGGGAGGCCTTTGTCCATGGGCACACAGAATCAGTTAGCGTAGATTAACAAAAACAATAGCTATAATGTATATATTTTGTATTCTGATATAAGGCTATAAATAAATAAATAAAATATTTTGTGTATGAAACATTTCGTTACATACATATAGCATTTAGAGGATGGCAACTTACCTTCCGTTTACTTTGGGTTGTAAATAAAAACTCACTCTCTAAACCATAAATACGAAAAAGTATCACTTCATGTAAAAACATTTTTAGCAATAGGACTGTGCTGACCAAGAATGTGGATATGGATCACATTTACCAAAAATTTTGAATCACCTGAGGTACTTTTCATATAGACATGGACTACAAACGTGTATTATGTACTAACCTTTAATTGGTTTAATGAATCCTATCAATTACACTTCATCTTGTTAGTACTGGAGAATATTTTTCGCTTTATATAAAGATTCAGTACAAGTTATTTTGTTCCTTAACACAATTTATTCTCACGACACCAATTTTGAAAAAAGTATCTATATATATTTTTATTTATTAAGACAGACAATATTATTAATGTAATCAACATAAGTTTAAAATATATTATTGTCTCTGGTTTTTTACCTTTTGACACCAATAATAATCTGCAGTTTTTTCAGACATTTATTTGGTATAAATCAATTTCTTTTATTGATACTATTCATCATAAAGTTATGACTATTGCCATAAAATAAAATAAAATACTATTCATCTGTAGATAGTGTTTTATATTAAACGCACTATTTCAGGATACCTATAGTTCGAATTGAATTCTTTATGTCGGGTAATCTAAAGAAAAACTTGAAGACTATACTAAGATGTAGGGAAAATTTTGTTATGTGAATGTGTACGGATATTATTATTAGAGTCGATAACAGCTTAATTCAGGGACAATTTAAATTATTGTATGGCCGAAACAACGGTCAGCCTTGTAAAACTTGTTATGCTAAAACATATATCACCATCCCAATATAGTATTATATTCTTATCATTGTCATTCTTAATAAATGTAGCGACTATAAAACGTTACAAACACTCAAACAAAGCTAATGCAGCTTTTTAAGTCTAAGTATTTTGTGCCGAAACAAGTTCTCATATAAACATTTTTGATTTTCATTGTCCTTATTAATTCCGCGCCCATTGCGACCTCTTTGGCTTCTTTCCAGAGACACTTGATCTGCCTACAACGCTGCTTTCTAATTATGTAACGGGTAAACGAAATCGTACTTAACAGTTTTAATTGTGAAACGCAGCACGAGACTTAATAATTTATTTAAATGATGTAGTCGTATCGAACGGTGGCTCGAGTCTATATAAGACCGGTTCACACATAGACACAAACACACACACGAAAACGCTATTGCTACATTGACGACCTGAGATCTCATGGAAATGTCTTGGCGAGACAGTATGATTTTACTTTAGGTGATAATGGAACATTTTTTGTAAGAAAGAAATACCTAACTAGGTTAGTTCCTTTAATGCCTTATCGTAAACTTTGACGGCTGTTTTGTCACGTGACTCTGTCAGCCTTAAACCTGGACTCAAGATTTGTGAAGTGAAGAAGACTATTAGAGTACGTAAATGAATACGTACGTATCTGGCTGAATATAAATTTTGATAGTTGGTTGCTTATCTATAATTAATTAAGTAAGCAGCCGATATGAATTGACAACAGGAAAACGCCCTAACTGAATAATATATGCTTGTTCTTTACATATAAAATGAAGATGCGTTGGTATGAACTAAAACGCAAAACACTTGACAACGTGATTGCCTGAAGATTTAGGTGTCTAAATAATGTAAATTGCCTATAATATACTATATATTACTGTAAGAGGTCGCATTCTTGCCAAAATACACGAAACCCATGCGGATGAAACTTAGGGATAAGTTTTCTGCATGTATTCGCTGATGATCTAAGCGTTTATTACTTTATTACGAGACGTTCTTTTAATATGTCCAGCATGGCGTTCCTTACAATTTATTTGTAAAGCATGGCGATTAAAAAGAGTGGAGTTACTTGTTATCCGCCAGTTCTTCTTATCCGCTATTCGCCTTTAATTTGAGAAATGGTAGCTAAACTTCCTTTTAGAATACTGACAGTCATACAGGAACATAAATACAAAAGTAATGAATAAATTATTTTGTTTAAAAATAACTACATATAGTCTTTATTTTAAAATAACATAATTAAAAATAGTATCTAATTCAGTTTATAACTTCTATATTATTTATTTAGTTGTATAACTCACAATTAATTTAAGAATTGATTTCTCATCCCACGGAATCAAACGATCTATTTCAAAGATATATAAAGATTAAGAGCTTTCAAACTGTCTGAATATCCACCTGTAGTCGCATGTTGAGAATTTTTTGTTTGTTGGTGGTTTGAGGCATCATACATGCTCTAACCTTATAGAATGTCCATCAATTAAATGTTTTGTGAACAAGAAGCTGTAATATGGATATATATAATCTACTATATGAATATCTTAGACTAAAACAAACGAATAAAGCTTTACGCGAATGAGGTCTATCTATCTATCTATTCTTTCATTTCTTTCAGCAGAGGTCAGTCGTACTTATCTAAATGATCTTCAATAGCCACATGCACTAATGACTTGAAGAACCAAGACAACCAATTATTTTGCCTACAGTATAAGGGGCGAGGCCTAACCATCGAACCGTAAATATGGCTTAGTATGCTCCAGTGATCTCCAATCACTTAGGTTTTTCAAATGTAGGTATATTACATAGCGAACTGAAGAAACAAGACAAAAATAATTAACTGTTGAATGACGGACATTTGAAAATGTACAAATTTCTAATATTTAAAAATTACTAAACTTAGACAAAGTTTTCCAAGTTTTATATATATATATGTATAGTAGTAGTTAGTTTGTGTAATTGTGGTGTTGAGGTAAATGCCGTCGTATAGAAATAAAACTGTCTTTTAATACAGCAACAGAACTTTTACAAATCCGTTCCAGACTACGCCTTCTTCATGTGAATTTAATTTAAACTAATTGTTTAGTTAATTTCATTATAACTTTACTGTAGGCAATACACAATGTACACATAAAATTTAATAATTTTTAAAAACCTTCAAAAAGAGATTTAAGATTCTCATTTCACTCATTTATATTTATGTATTTGATAGCTAGAATATTCGAAATTTCGCGTCACATGAATATAGATAATGAGTTTGTTTTCCCTCGCGTTAAGTTGTTTTATAGAGGCACGGTTTTCACAAGACATTAATTGAAATGCAAAAACGACCAATACAGCGTAGAACAGGCTTTAATTTATCCAAGCGAGCTTAGCTCGCTGCCTCTAACTTCGACGCGTAATATGCTACACGCCAGATACCTACAGAAGTACATTTGCAAAAATTTATGGGTTTGTTTGTTTACCTGTAAAATTTCTATCACATTGAGGATAACAATAGGTAGTATTTTGAAGATATGTCAGTTTAAATGTATACTGAATTGTATTGAACAGTACACAGCAGTACATATTATTATGTATTCTCAACATATCCGGTATGGTAATATGAGGCTTGTCATTAATATCTAATTGGTACGTACGTATCAGAGATAAACATGTAAAATCCAATTCAAACAGGTTATGGTTAAGAGGAAATGATAAAGATCAGTGCATTTCTGCAATGTGGCCGTCAAGAGAGTGCAACGTACTTAGTTGATCCTAGGTGCATTGAATAGGGTGAGTAAAAAACGTACGTGGATCATCGCACGTCGTGCAGGAGATGAGCGCGCTGGGGCGGCGAGGGCGCGGACGCCTGCGCGGGCGCACCAGATGAACCACGGGCGCTGATCGAAAGTTCGAAGCGAGATCGAGCGCGCATATGTAAATATCGGCACATTTACAAGCGAAAGGGTTCACCAGAGCGGCGCACTAACGCAGCATTGCGCGGGAACCAGTCCGGTGAGATTCCTTCGATGTCCGATAGAAAAATGTCGAATAAGCTTCAAGACATCACAAGTCGCGTGTGTCTGGCACGTAACGCGGTCGCCACTCGACTGCCGCCCTCCTCTTGCGGACACTGTGTTGGTATATTTATCGCTTAATTATTAAACTCGTCTGTGTCAATTATGAAGCGGCTCCGTGAGTGGAAGGCGCAGCACACTCGCAAGTCGCGTAGGGCGTACGGCGCTACCGCGTCTGCGTTCAATTGTTGCGTCACGCTCCGAACTGCCATCGCACGCGCAGCCTTCAGATTTTATCTCAACCAATTCTATTCTCACCTATTATTTATTTCAAAACATTAACCTCCAAACAAACATAACGTTTAGTTATCTTCCTGTCTTTATATTTCCGCAACAAAAACACACCTACGTACACGATTAGTTAGATTATTAATATAAGTGCCTACTTATAACTATGTCGCTATATATATTTTTAAGTATATTAGTTTCTTTTTCATTTATATAATTAGATTATGTCAAATGTCCGTTTATAAGGTTTGTCAGCACATTTCTGAAAACATTTTAAACGAAAGAAATATTTTTACGAACTTCGAAATACAGTGTACTTGACTTAATCTATCATAACGATGTTATGACATTTTTGAGTTTGCAAACATGATTGTTGACCATTTGTTGAATTTTTTGCGTAGAATGGAACACCATTGACCTTTATAAATAATGACAGTGACTATAAACACTAATGTGATATCTGCTGTTTACTGTCATGTGCCATATATCAGTGTCAGTTGTTTACTATCAGTACCAAATATCGATAGCCCAGCTGAGATTTGAGAATTCAGACCTTTATTTCGTTTAGTATCTCTAAGAGAAAACATGTATTTTCATAATGATTAACGTGCAATAATTTATGTTCATTTTAAAATAAACAATTAAGATAATCTAAAGTTAGTGACTCAAAATGTTTTGCCGGTTACGATTAAAGTAAGTAAATACTTGAGGCAAAAGTATTAACGAGACCGATCATATCATAACAAAACTCAGATATTCACTCTGTAATGCGTTTCAGTAGTTGTGGATGTCCGATTGGAGTGTTTCACAAAAAATTAAGCTCTGCAGAAGTCTCGACAGCGTTGAGACCGTTCTATTTTCGGGTTCATCCTGATTTGTTCGGAAAGTATCCAGAACAAAGGGTTAGTAATAAATACGTTATAAATAAAGTACCTATTTAGAAATATATATATATATATTATTGTTGTTGCAGAAAATTAATGAAATATCATTACAACAGCTTAGTGCACTATTGGAAGCTCAGCAGTCCAACCGAAATATAGCAACACCAATATTACCTTTTTATTTAAGAAAAAATGATATGCCAGAAGGTAAACTTACTTTGAGATCACTATTATCAACAATAATAATCAAAAGTTACACTGGCAGATGTAACTTTTTATATTAAATATACTTTTCTGTATACAGGTCAATTTGAATTAGTAAAAATTAAGTTGGATAGTAATGATTTAAGAGAAACTGTTGTGAAAGTTTTAAATGCCTGTGATATTTCTACAAGTTACATTGACAAAATACCAAGAATGAAACAAGATAAAGGGAGACAGTTTAGGTAATTTGAGATTTTTTTACTATAACTTATGGAAATAAATAACTATGAATTATTTGAAATAATTATAAAACCAAATTTTTTTAGAGAAGAATTTAATGAAGCATATGAAAAGTATAAGGATGAGTTTGATAAAGCAACCAGAATGAAAAGGAAAGTTGAAGAAAAGAAAGCTACAACTAACATAATGTAAGTACTAATTAATTTACAATAGTAGTTATCACAATCATAATATTTGCAATAAATATAACATATATATATATATATATATATAATGAAAGGCTCATAAGCTTCATGCAAATTTATATGATTTTGTACTAAATAATAAATTTTCTGTAAAAAATAGTTCTTAAGACAATTTTAAGCATATCAACTATATTTAACTTAGGTTTTGGCACTAAATTAACTGTGACATTCAGAAGTTTTTTTTCCTTTCAGCGATTGGATATCAGAAAACAGCCAGCAAGCCAAGGAAAAATATGAATCAACAAAAGCAACAAGAGCCCAAGTCAAATCACTTATTGAGCAACTTTGCAAGACATATGGTATAAAAGAAGTTGGTAAAGAATTTTGCTTTTTTAGAAATTACAATCCTCATTGATTAAATATTAAATTTTATTTGTTTTCAATAGGATATAATATATTGTTCTACTTGCATTTAAATTGGTCAATTTCATTCCACTATGTTGTTATTATTTCATAATATATACTTTAAAAATTAAAGGGAGATTAACCTACTTTGGATTTAAGCCAATGTGGTGCCCTCAGTGATCTATCTTCCTAATATTAAGATTAAGAACAATAAGTAATATTTCAGGTTAAGTATGACAGTGGGTGGAATATAAGCCATATTAGAGGGGCTTTGCAGAGTCTAACATCTATGGCATCCCAACATCCACAACACATGGTGAACTTAAAAGGTATTGTTACATGACTTCAGACATTTTGTTAGTAAAATTTTGGCCAATTATGGACACCATATAAAACCATATTTCAGTTATGAGATGTTTGATAGTTAACAAAAAAATTAAGCCAAATATTAAATATGGTAATTTATATATTCAACTGACAAAATAGGCAGGAAATAATAACCAGAGTTACAACACATAAAATTACCATTATAACTATGCATAACAAAATCTCTACATTTTTTTAAATATATTCTAGTTAATAATTCAATTCTTTTAGATAGAACAATAGCTCTTGGGCAGTTTACTGGTGTAAGCTTGGATGGAGATGTATATCTTAATATAATAGATGTTAGGCATGAGTGGCTTTCTGTGAGTAAAGTTTTAAGCTATTACAGAAATTCTTATATAATATCTTGTGTTAACTTCAAAAATAAGATTTACTTACCATATTTAATTGAATTTTAAATTATGTATGATATTATTTAAGCTCATAAAAAAAGTCAGCCAAGAGGATAGTGCATTGACGGAGATACCTCAATATGAGAAGGCACTGTCAAGTATTCTAAGAAATATTCACATTTGTAGAAGGTAAGTAAGTTTAAATATACTATATAACTAAGCTTAGATAAAATTGTATATACTAAACTGAAAGAGTTAATAAAATATGTAAGGCAATTTAATAAAAAGTTTTTAATTATTATTAAGTATTGTCGGGTTTCTTATGAATAAGTAAATTAACTGCACTTATGATTTAAATTCAGTTTCTGTCTGTTGGGTGAAAAGAAACCTGCCTAAATTTAATTTAACAAATATAATTTTTAACGTAAGATTTTTTTTGTTTTAGAAAGTTTATGCCGAAGGTATCAGCAGCTCAATATTGTAGTCATTTGCGACAATTAATAACATCTATTGGCGATTTTTATGGACGGGGAAGTAAAATTCCTGATACTGTTCCCGAATCTTTACAAAAATATGAAATCGTTGTTGAACCGTAAGTGATCCCTAGTATTAAAAATTGTTTTGTCAAAACTATTAGACGGTTGGGAATTAATAGCTTCAATAATACGTGAATTATCGTCGTAATATATCGTATAATAATGACGTCAATAATTACGTGGTATGAAGGTTCTAGAGCAGTGTTTTCGAAAGTATAGTGCCATGGCCCTTAGCCTACCTAAAAATTCTTATGACTCTAAATGTAACATACATAATTTATATGTGTATTCAAAATGTAAAAAATTGGCCATTTTTTTAATATATTTTTATATTGGGTTCCAATTTGGTTAGCTTTAGTGTCAAGTCTCCATTTTCCGCCCTCCCCCACCCCACAGTAAACAACAAAGTGTGTTGTTTACTGACAGCAATACATAATTTTCGTCAATTAAATGAAATAACGCTTACTAAATAATAATTATATAAAAACCGCTAGTTCACTGGTTCTCTTTCTGCACACACTTGTGAACTTTCTTACAGCGTAGTTATTGGTTTTTACCTTAATACCTAATAAGCCGGCATAAAAGATCTTTTTAGGGGGTGCCAATGGTTAAATAATGATTTCGGTTTTATAGGGATCCTGGCCATACCCTACTGGATAGAATTACGAAATATTTCAAATCCTTAAACAATATTTCAATAAAAATTTCTTATTCTTTAGATAGCACCTGCGTATGCGCAACTATTAAAAACATTGTTTTATAGGGAAGCGGGACCTCTAATGGTGTCACCAACCGGTCAGTTTATAACGCCATCATCATGTCCAGCGGATGAATTGATTGCTTTCATCGCTAAACACCTTGACGATGCAATGCTCCTTTTGACTGAGTATAGCATGTGAGTGTATCTCAGTACATTTATCAATTTATTCGGATTAACTAGGAAGCCATGTGAAACTGGTTTACTCTATTTTTTTATAGAAGAAAAAAAGGTGAGCCGACACGGGACGCCTGGCAGATGTGAAACATCGACATTATTTTGGAAAAGTAATAAGCAGAAAAGAACAGATTGTGATAGGAACTAAATAATGATAAAATAAAATATTACGATTTTTTGCCAGATAACGATGACTATTTATTGAATAAAAATTTATTTCTATAAATATTTTTAATGTGAAATTTACAACTGCATATAGACTGTATATATGTATATAATATGTAACTACTTTTGTATGCATTTGTCGCGCTCCTAAACAAGACTGCTATGGTTACAATTAATACAAAACACAGCGGTTTTATAATGTAACATATTGTGATATATTATTATATTATTTTGTAATAATAATACCATCAAATAGCGCGGCGACGCGTCGCCACGGCAGAAATCGGTTTTACGTGCGGCTATAGATGTTTCACATCAAAAGAAAAATTTCTCGTTAAGTCTGACTTCCGTAGCGTCTCGGATTTGCTTGTCAACTTATGTCTCTGAATCTGCCCCTTAATAGATGAAGGGGCAGATTCAGAAACGTAAGTTCAAAAACGAGCGATCACTAAGAGCAATCAAATCAATTAATCACTAAACACGTTGCTCACGTGCAAGTATGTTCAAATAGATGTAAAATAATTGAAGTTAGAGGCCGTTCAAATATTACGTAAGGACTAATGGGGGTGGGGACAACTTTTATTATCTTATTTGGTGATTCCCTTAACACTAATTATTTATTTTTTTTACCTTAAAAATGTTGTTTCAGAAATAAACATGTTGAAAAAGCATTGTATAAGGAAGTAAAAGAGCGATTCCAATTGTTGGACCTAATTAAAGATGACAGTATTACACCTGGACTGATGATACTCTGCTGCCAAAGGCTTCTCACTCGAATTGACACGATAGACGAGGTAATTGTTTTTTAAATGTTTTGAATTTCTTAGAAACATACAATATATATATATATATATATCGGTAGCAAATTTCATAATTATTTGGCTGTCCTCGTTTTAACATTTTACTTTAGAGAAAATATGAAATAAAATTTAATCTATCATAAACTAAACTTAAATAGTTCAATGATGTTTTATCACCTTTATTTATTTGCAAATTCACAAGGTCAAAAAATTCGAGAATAATTAAAAAACTACCCTCGTTTAATGTATACAATCATAAATAATGAAATAAAAATTCAGTCTTTCTAAGCCTCAAATAGTTTTTATGACTTTTTATTTATTTGCAAAGTGACAAGGACAAGAAATAGATTCGAGATTAATTAAAAACTACCCTCTTTTTATGTATATAATCATGGAGTTTGATTAATGATTGTATCTATACTAGTAGGCTCTGTTAACTGCTATAATAATAAATAAAAGTTTTTTTCGCGCACTACCTATCTAGAACAAGCTACCCACTGAGGTATCTCCAAACCAATTGAACTTAGAGTCAATAACTGTACTTTGAAAAAACATCTTATTTATTTATCAACTTGTTTTTTTTTCTAATTAACTAGATTTAAAAACATAATCAATTGTTCCAGAAACTGCAAGGGAATATTCTGTATGTGACACACTATTATTCTGTACTCTCCGAGGGAGTTTTATGTATACCATGGAATTTTAAGTGATAAATAATAGTTAAATATTCATTAAATTGTGTTTAATTATAATACTATATACATAATTGTAAAATTTAATTACTAGTCAATTAGAACTATTAAAATGTGATGGAAATTTAGAGATCATAATATATATATACATACAGTGAGTCGTTCATTAAGAATTATTTAAGCCATTAATTAAGTCTAATTATAATATATAGGGGCATTACATTTAATACATACATTAGAGATAACGAACGACTGTGAGTATGGCTGTAAGTCTTCCAAACACGATATATAAATTGTCATGAGTATTATAAATATAATGAGTACTTAGTGCTTTTTTTGTTGGACAATGACGAGTTTATTCTTTTCCTTTGTGACCTTTGCCGCTGGCAGATGCGTCGCCGGCATTAATTGACGCAAGTTTTGACTGGGAATTACAGGGACCTGGAAGTAAATTATTATTTATATCAAGTTTAATAAATTATTATATATTATCCATTTAATTATTCTAAGTAAACATAACTTTAAAATTCAACTGTTCCGGAAAGCAATGTGTTTTTCTATTAACATTATAAGCATTTATTGCCAGTTCTTCTCTTCCGTTCTACGTCCTAAATTTGAGAACTGGCAGTAAATGTGAAATTAGAAATAAATTTCTTTTTTTGACGTTCATAAGTGTACATTATGTTACATATGAATCAATTATATATTATGTTATGTAAATGATTTTGAATATAAAGTTAAAAGTATTAATGAGTCTGAAATGATTTACATTATTATTACTTTCTCAATAGGTAGGATTCATCATTACCTAGTTATGAACAACAAACCTCAATGTAAAAGTGATATTAACAAAGCTTCTATCTCTTACCGGTGGACATCTAGCAAATTGCCGCATTCTATCCATTAAACGCATAGCGTCGTCCGATGTTTCAGAATCTGTAGTCAGTCCTAATGAAAGTGCTCTATCCATGTTGCCCACTAGACATCTGACAATAAAACACTCATGAATACACAAACATATAATTTGTACAGCTTGTAGTAAATTATCAAAGGGTGAGGAACCCAACAACCCTTAGGCTTGGAATGGGTGCATCAAGGTTTATTTTCTTGTTTGGTTATGTCAACAGTAATTATTCCCTTTTTACACATATAACCCATTCTCTTTGCTTGAAAACGTAACTTACAGTACCAGACCATTTTTAATTCGCATCGTGCTTTAGAAAGAGAAACTCGCTTTTTAGAGCGTCCTCATCATCACCTATATCACACGAAACAAAAACAGTCCGGTATTTATTAGGGTTGACAACAGTGACAGAGACGGCGCTATACGAAGCCGAAGCTAGCCGAGTATCTCTAAAGCACGATGCGACTTATAAATGGTCGGGTACTATTTGCTGACAAGAAGGGGAATAAAATGCAGTTAATTTGCTTACGTAACTTAACCATTGAATAAAAACACTTTAGACAAATGTGAGAAAAACATACCTATTGGTGGTCGGTCGGGACCTCTGCGCGTGTCTCCAAGCAGCAGTTGCACGTGCACGCCATGTGGCTGCCTCTTCTACCGCTGCGGATGCACTGGCTTCTAACGCCGCGCACGCACCACGAAGGTCTACCACCTTTAATAGCATATTGACATCAAAATATACTTCAGTACTTTAGATATATCATTATGATTAAGTAGTATTTTTTTGTTAAAAAAAACCTACTTAAAAAGTTTATTTTGGAACATAAGATCATCATGGTATCACTTATTCCACGTCATTAAACTCGAACCTGTTGGCATCCCTACTCATCGGCAAAGAATACAGAGGGTGTTGGTCGAGAGAAAAAGCCGGCGTAACACTCGGTACTCTTTTTATACTATGTACCACATCGATTAGCACGAAAACGGAAAATCTAGCCGGCACGTTATATGTTTTTATACAGGGATTTTGCCATATGTATATCATTTTTTTAAACATATACTTTAATTGGCTATATATCGTTTTTAAAATATGGCACACTTGTCTTAATTTGTCTGTAATAGTAATATTACGACGTTAAAGAGAAAATAATTGCAGGAAAAAAAAATAATGAATGAAAGTATACCCCATGGTTTTACAGAACTTTTAAGATAATTAAAAAAAATATAGAAATACGAAGACTATATTGAGTATGCCTGCTACACTACGAATTGGTTATGAGACGATTCGGTTATCGCAAACTTCTTGCACAAAGAACATCATACCTTCTATTGAGATAAAACTTACCTTTTGAAAATATCTATAAAGCAATGTCTTCATTTCATCGTGGGACAGTTTATCCAGTCTCGCCATCAACATTTGTTCACCTCTATTCCTACTGTCTTTGTTATCCTGTGAGTCTGATAGTGAAGCTGAGGGGGACCGGCCACATATTAAATTGTTTTTGTATTCTATAGCAGTGTCTATTGCCTCTATTGCTTCTTCACATTCAAATATTTTACGTTCCTAGAAATATTTGTAAAAATAAACCCTGATATATTTGTTTGGTAAGATTTTATGGTCAGTCAGATAAGTAGCAGAGTATGTTATAAATTATAATAATTTTTTTTATAAAGTATAACAGTCAGTAAGGGCTAGGAGACAGTACTAAGTGTTACTTATCTTTAATTTAACATTTGCATGTTTACACACATGGCAGTAAGGTTCCCACAAGAAATATTTGTTAAGTAAGTGTCAAGCAAAATTAATGAAATAGATCCAGTATTGTGTCTTTTTATTATATTTATTAACACTTCCTTGCATGTACAGAAATGTAATAAATATAATAGACATCATTAAATAAAAAGGAGGGCAACTGGCTGCCTTATTACTTTTGAGCGATCTTTTTCAGACAACCACATATATTTCAACATATTAAAGATTACGGGACTTAAAAGAGAATAAAACATACCTCTGAATCTGATAAAGACTTGTATAATTTTCGCTTGTGTCCTAAACTACACCTCTGTTCATGTAAACATTCCCTGGTCTTCCGTAAATTTTTAATTTCTTTTCTTAACATGAGTTCCTTTTCTCTTGATAGTTCCATATTAGCCAAATCATTTGCTTTCTCTTTTAATATATTATCTAATTGAGAAATTCTATTTGTAAAATGCTTTATGGTATGTACTTTTTTATCTTTTATTTCAACTGATGTTTCTGAGAGTTCATCTAACTTCAACTTATCCTTAAGTAACTCAACATCTAAGGTGTTCTTTCTTTTTTCGTCTTTCTTTATTTGTCTTTTTATTTGATCAATCTGTTTTTTATATGTTTTAAGATTTGTCTCATGTCTTTTAATCTCCTTAATTGCATCAACATCAATAAGATTTGATTCTGACTTCTCTGTATAGGTTTTACTTCGAGTGTTAGATATGCTTTTACCCAGATCATCAATCAACCTTTTCTTGGATATACAAAGATTAATTAATTCCTTTAGCTGTGACTGACTTGTGCTTATTTCTTTAGATAATTTTCTAGCTAAAATTTGTTTCTGCCCATACTTCTCTTTTGTGATTTTGTATTTTTTACATATTTCATTTGTTTTTGGTGAGTCAATCATTTTTAATAATTCCCTTTCAATTAGCTTGGGTTCTGGATCAATTTCTTTTTTATGAGATTCTATAATAATCTTTTGAGATTCTGGAGAGATAGCATTAGCTGCAACTTTTCTCAGAAGTTCTAGCTGAGCTCCTGATAAACTTTCACCAGGCTGTATAGTTCTTCTGCGACCAGAATTTGATTGAGATGTTAATATAGGTAGTGACTGTGAGCCACTTGTTTCAGATATAGTGATATCATCTGAATCAATATGATTTAAATAGTCTTCACATCTGTCAGAAAACAATTGATCATTCTTTTCTCTAAAATATTCCATCATTTTCTCAACTTTATCTTGAAAAACAGTTTCTGAATCACTGTCTTCGGAGTCTGATTCAACATCAGATTCACTAGGTTCACTAGGTTCAGTATCTTCTGCTATTCTAGGTAGTCCTTGCTTTGTGTTGGCTTCTTTATTATCTACTGATATTTCATTATTCAGACATTCATCACACTCTGCTTTCAGAAATAACCATTCACTGACTTGGCTCATATCTGCATCTGATAATGATTTAGATTGTAAAATTTTGTTGAATAAACCTTCTGCATTGGATACTAATTTAATCCATTGTGTTGTTGCAAATTGTAAGTTGAAAGCATTATCTGAAGGTAATGTCTTTTCAGAATACACTGGTGTATTATTGTCAGCAAATAAGTTAACAGTTACAAAATTCTTTATACCTCGACAACATAAACATAAATTTAGTATTTTTAAAGTATCTTGGTATTCTTCAGGTTCAGTACTAATGCAGCCTATAACCCATGTAAAAGCTCTCCCACCAAAAGAATCACGTAGCATGGCAGTCAATATACATCTATCATAGTTAATTTGTTTAGGTGGATTACCCGCAATTAGTTCCTTAATAATATTCTCTAAAGCAAACAGTCCTGGTTCAGGGTATGCGGCTAGCTCACAAAAACTAGCAGTAGACATACGGTGATTAAGAACACCATTTGTTCCCACCCACTTTTGTTCCATACTAACAGTGAAAACTGTATGATTGTTACCATGACACCTCTGACGCCAGCCTAATTGAAGATATTGAAATGCTTCTTCAATATTACAGCACCGGACTAATCCACCGCCCAGTACATCAAAAATGTTATTATTAATGACTTGCATCCATGTTATGTGCAATATAAATTCTCTTTCTGGCATCTGGCTAAGCTTATGAAAGATTTCAGATAAAAATCGTGGTACAATGCCTTGATCACATTCACTGTGAATGCATTCAAAACCTGGAATTAAAAAGAAATACTATTACAAAGTTCAAATTATGAATATGTATAAATACTAGAAAATCTTACCTGGTCCAAATAAAGTGTATGTTTTTCCTGACTTTGATTGCCCAAACACAACGACTGACGTATCACAACCATCCAGAAAGCAATTTATTTGTGGTATCATAAAAGAATTAAATAAGTGAACTTGTGTACAGTCCACTGGTAGTGCTCTATTTACGTGAAATGTTTGCCCGCTCTCTGTTATAACAATTTGTGTTACAGGATTGCTAAATATACATTGTAAAGAATCTGCAATACCTGGAGGCTTAAGACGCACTGCTATTTGTACAGGTATATCCATTGTACCTGTTTACGTATGTTATAATTATGGTCAATTTTTTAGTTACTTAATTGCATCTTTATATAATAATAAAGATAATAATACCAATATAACTTCAGAGAAGTAACGGTCTAAGATTCAACTATCACTTTTATATTACAAATTTTATTTGTAATTAAATTTCATGTAATATATTTACAGATACTTTAAATTAATACATTTGTTTACAATGAAACACATATGTACCATAAATATTATTATAATAAAAAATTATAGCATAAACTTCATAGAATACTATTAACTTTTACAGATTAACTATAGATATAGAGTTAAAAAGCATATAAAATATCTAGATTGGTAAATAGTAATATACAGATCTACATTAAAGACGTACTTTACGTTGAGAGTTCACGAGACTAGCCTAGTCCGAGTAAGTATTGTAGCTTGTAATCCTTCTATCGTGCCTTGCAAATAAATCAATCAATCAAACCGCAAACGTTTAATTTTTTTTTTAGATCGTATCTTTAAAAACATAACATACACAAAAAGAGCAAACATTTAACTTATAAATAATTATAACAAGAATAACTACTAGGTAGCTAGGTGCTATTTGTAAAGTACCACTACTCTACCCAATTTGGTGACAGAAGCATTTAGCTCATACTCGAGATGAGTTTTCATATTTTTAATTAATATTAATTTTTATTTTTAATATTAATTGGTGAATTCCTGTGTTCAGATATACAAAATTATATTAAATGATGCATTTCTTTCAATTAAATCAACGACCCGTAATCTGATATCAGTGGATAGATTTTTTTACCTATTGCAGGAAGTAAATCAAAACACTGCGAGTGCATTTTCTAAAGTCAATAAGCATAATTTAACGTAGGTATCTCATGCATGTAATCGCACAATTCAATGGTATGCTTATGAGATATATCTAGGAACATGCATTACCATGCATACCATTATAAATAAATTAATATACTCATATTTTTCCATCATTGTGTTTCTTTCTATTCTTTCTTCGTATACTTTTTTGTGATGTGTAAATGTTGATAGTCGTTTAATTTGCAAACAAATTAATATGTAATTAATTTGTTTGCAGAATTAATTACATATTAATAGGTTTTTTGTTAATTTATATATTTTATATAATTCTATACCAGAATATACAATTATGTTATGCTATCTGAATATCTATTTTAAAATAATTTTACGTGTTACGGGACATCAATAGTATATTGTTGTCTTGGATACGAGACACCCGTATAAAATGTGCAGTAGTAATAATATATTTCATATTCTTTAAACATTCTATTTGATTGAAAACCACATCAAAATGATACATTTTGTATCCATATATATATAAGTTAAATTTAATACTTCAGACTTTAACTTGTCAAATTGAAGTATGACAGCTGTCATAATAATGATTTACGTCAACTAAGTTGGCAACATAAAATTTAGCCTTTTTCCGGCTCTCTGTGGCATTGAAAGTAAGGAATGAAATAATTTTTAAAATAAATCTAATAAAATCAAAGTGATATCTTCAATTTTATGAATTTGGTGTAACGCAGTTATTTGCAATTGTTTTTGACGTTCGTTTTCATTCATATATTTTATATTTTTGTGTTAAGTGTGAAAAATAACCAAAATACACACATAGGTTAAAGTGTTACTTTGATATGATACAAGTTTGATACAACCGTATTATTTTTTAGGCCTCAAGATGAAGCAAATCGTTGCTAATCAAAAAGTGAAAATCCCCGAGGGGCTAACAGTCCATGTGAAATCCCGCCTTGTGACAGTTAAAGGCCCGCGAGGTGTTCTAAAGAGGAACTTCAAACATTTGGCTGTGGACATTCGGATGGTAAACCCCAGGTTACTAAAAGTGGAAAAATGGTTCGGTTCCAAAAAAGAACTTGCAGCAGTACGAACTGTATGCTCTCACGTTGAAAACATGATCAAAGGTAAGATTAATGTTTATTTTGAGGTTCAAATTATAAACAAGGCGTCACTTAAGTCATAATTTCGTTTCAATATTACACGTAAACATTTTAAATGTGGTCTTTTTTTAATATGTAGTTATTAAATGATTCGTTTTGATTACGCATTTCCTTTCATTTCATTACTCTAAACTGATATATATAGGTTATACTCGAAATGTACCTTATTAGTGAATTCTTTACACAACTAAATGTTTTAGGTATACTGTTACAAATAAATAAGCAAGCAAAAACAGTCCTGTAATGTTCACTTTAACATTTGTAGTAGATGAAGATTACTTTATCATGATTATTTGCCTTTTATATGATGATTATGTTCATCATTGTTCAACTCATCTGTATACCGTAAAGAATAACCATATGCATATCTGAATGTGCAACCGTCTCAGACTGGCACAGTTACCAACCGGCTTCCCTCATTAAGAAGGTCCCCTTATCATGATTAAATTTAAATGACTGGTAGAGATTAGTTTAAACATCCTACATTTTTAAATGTTATTCATAGATTGTTTCTGATTAATTTATATTCTACATAAGAATATTTGTAGTATGTAGAATTAATTTATTAGATTTATTATAATTTTATAACTTCATAGTAACAATTTGGCTTTTTTACAGGTGTAACTAAAGGATTCCAATACAAAATGAGGGCTGTATACGCTCACTTCCCCATCAACTGTGTCACCATTGAAGCTAACACAGTTATCGAAATTCGTAACTTCTTGGGTGAAAAATACATCAGAAGAGTAAAGATGGCTCCTGGTGTAACAGTAGTCAACTCCACTAAACAAAAGGATGAGTTGATCATTGAAGGCAACTCCCTGGAGGATGTTTCCAGTTCTGCAGCCCTTATCCAACAGTCTACCACAGTTAAAAACAAGGACATCAGAAAGTTCTTGGACGGTCTATATGTGTCTGATAAAACAACTGTTGTTGTAGATGAAGCGTAAGGATAATAAATTTTAAGCCGAATTCAAGTGTTTTATTATATTTATTTATCATTAAAAGTATGCAAAATTATTATGTAAACAACACCATAACTTCTTTAGCTAGAAAAAAGTGAAGGTACTTGCCTGTATACCCATGGCTTAATATTGTTACTTATAAATTTGATCTAACTATGTACAATTAACATGGATGTGTTTATGCACACTTGTTTTATTACTTTGTATAAACTGAAATTTAGATGGTATTTGTGATCTAGTACTAGAGACAAAATAATATTTAATATGCATATGCATAGTCATGTAAGGGGCTTTGTATGAAGTATTTAAACTAAAGCAGTTCACATATTGCTTTCCACTACGTCAAAATAGAAGCTTGGTTAACCGATAGTTGGACTCTGCTAGTGCAAACTGGTCTGACCAACTGCCTAGTGCAAATTCCTACAGCCAAAATTTCATGAAATATATGATATTGATGAAGTGATATATGTATTATTGCTTGATATTTAATTTTGGTTCACCATCTTTCCAAAATTCTGTGTTGTAAAACTAGTGGAATTGAAACGCCAACACTTGTGAACACAAAATCCTTTAAAATCTTTATCACTGATGGATGAACTAAAAAAAATTGGTATGATTATCATTTGTCGTGTTTCTCGTTCTCCATGATCCATCATCAGATTTAGTAAAAATTGTATTGGAAAAGTTCGTGAAATGAAGAGGGCAGGGTAGGTAAAACTGAATAAAAGGAGTATTTTTTACGTTCCAACTTTTCTTTCTGTTAATTTAAATTTTTACATGTTTTTAGCATGAATCCGACCAATTATAAATTAAAGTAGGTATAACATAATTCTATTTTTTAATAAAAACCTAAATCACTTTCAAGTTGTCAGAACGAGACCAAATTTAAATCATCAAAATTGGTACACCCAATCGAAAGTTATGAGGTAACAAAACCATATAATATATTATGGTTATATATATAAAATTAAGAACCTCATTTTTTTGAAGTCGGTAGTACGAATGCAGTAGGTAGGTAAAAAAAACAAAATTGCTTTTTTACCTACCTACTGCATTTATACGGATTTGTTCTAAAGCACTAGCTTTTAATGCAATTCTGAAAGCGACCCTGGTATCAGTACAGTGCGTACCTTGTTCTGATTCGGTTATCGGGTAATAGCCACCATCCACCATCTTTTCTTTCTCCGTCTAGATTTCGAAAGTAATAGGTATTAGTGTAGACCGAGGCGAATCGGATCGAAATAAGAAATTGGTTGATAATTCAAATAACGCACTCAACCGGCGTTTTGCGTCTCTCTCTATACTCTGCACCTCCCGATATAAGAACGTTTGTTAGAATACGTGTCTTTTTATTTACGTAATATTTTTTTGGCTCGAAAACAAAAAAATCATGCAGCAAAGTGTTAAAAAAAATTGCTGCCAGCATCATGATCATTTTGTATTTTCTTAAATTTTTTGTAAGGCACATGATAACAATTTGCATTAAGTACGAAATATTTATTACTAAACTAAGTTTCTGTAATGCCATAAGTTACTAATAGCTCATACTTTGTTTCTTTCAAACAAATTGGGTGCACTGCAGTGAAGAGGGACTTATTATTAGACTGATTTTATATTAGTGCCCATTCACTCAACTTTTAAATTTTTAATGTCATTTTATCTTATAGTTTAAATAAGAGACAATATTGATGTAGATACGCCACCAAATCTAATCGCGACGATTATTAAATGAAAGAAATAGCAAATAAGACAACATAGAATTTTCAACGTAAATAACTTTATTCAAACTAATTCTATTGAACATCACTAACTGATAAACATTGTACATCTGCAAATATGGATTTCAATAAAATGTTAAAATAGGTAATAACTATGTATTTGTTAAAATATTTATACTTACATTTTATTATACAGAAATAAACACATTTTATTAATTTAATAAAATAGCTACTTAGTACGACAATAAATACCTAATTAAAAGAACATACTCACAATAATTCATGTTAAGATATCATTCATTAAAAATAAGACACAAAATAATAAAAAACTTTCCGAAAAATTATAAAAACATGCTTATTAGGCAAAAATTATTATGGCATTATATTTGTAAAGCAGGGATATAAAAAGCTAAAATTTTTATTACATCAGTAATTGGTAAAAGCAATGGATGTTGCCAAATATCTTTGGTTTACATATATTTATGTAATGGCGGATTAAAAAATTCATACTTTGCATTGCAATGTATAACTATACAAATCAATTATTAAACACTCAACGTACACAGCAAACAAAATTAAGTACAAGGGAAATATTATATTATAATTCACATCAAGTCATAAAATATTTTCTCTTAAAAGTAAAAGTATTAATATGTATGAAATAAAATCTAAGGCATTATGTTATCGCAATGTGCCATATTTGCAGATGGGCATACTGTTACTCCGTAAGAAAATAAAATTCTCAATAAATAAATGTCAAACGCTATTCTGGGTGAGACATTTCACACCGTTAACACAATTCCTTACTATAAAAATGATCAACAAACAACTTGCACCTAGTCGACTCCGGTGTGTATGTCATGAGATTCAAATGGCTATGATTGGATGCCGCTTGAGCAAATAATTCTGATTATGTCTTAGCCTAGCCATGCAGGACTGGGTCCATGAGGAGGTGGGTTCCGACTAAAGTAAGTTATAACTAATTAGTTTGTCATATGTAACATCACTGTGCTGTGATTTGTCGTTTTATTAACCGTGTTCATACTTCTAACGCTGAAGAAAATTCACATTACTCTAGCAATCCGATAACAAATCAACATGAATAATACCATTTATTTTTCTACAATATACAATTTCATTTACATAATCGAGACGAAGCTTAATATCCGATTTTAATAAATAATTTTTAGTATAAAGCAATCATATACGGCTATTAAACGCACAATGAACGAAAGCGTAAGTATTCTACAGAGAAAGCGTTGAAACGTAGCGAAAACTTTATTAAACAATTCACGTTCGTATTAAGTGATACATAAAATCTTAATTTCAAAACCAACCTATAACTAGAATGTCAAAAATGTAATAGGAGTGTGTCAATGTAAATTGTCAAATCAAATCAAACTATGAACTATGAACCTCAATCTGTGGGTCTACCGTGACGTCAGAACCGGTCAATGAAAGGCGGTATTAAAACTGTCCGGTTATTTCGTACTAAATAAAAACAGGCCAAAGGAATCTTTGGACTACCAAAACTTCGTTCTGTATATTACAACACTGAGGTTTTTATGACGTGCAGTTAGCCACTGTTAACCTACAATAGGGCAATAGCAAGTCAGGAGTTGTTGGCATGTTTTTATGAAGTTCACGGTATGCCCCTAGCCGTGCAGCTATCGGGTCTCCCTTCAAAATTATATGTAAAATTAGTTTGGAGGGTGACCCTGTCGTTCGCTACTTTGGGGCCATAGGAGATTCTATCTATATTCAAAATATGTTGCACTTAACATATCTGGAGGCACATTTGATCGTCCGTAGGAATACAAGGGCAGGCTGAAGCAGTCTAAATCGGAATAAGAATTAATCTACTTCTAAAAATACAAGGATCATCGAAGTTCCGAATAATTCTGAATCCTTGTATTTTTATACTAAAGATGAGAGATCACACTTAAGTTTTAGATTCAAGTTTTGAGCCCTTTAAGGTTGAAAATTTCAAATACGGTCACTATCAGGTACTTTCATTAAGTGCGATTTCTTTCGTTAGTATCTCGAATTCAGTGCAATCCCGTGGTAACGTTTTCAAAACTGCCAACAGATGGCGTTATACATTTATTGATTACTCGCATTTTGAATTTGCGTAACGGGACTGTTTTAATAAATAGATTTATTGCTTTATCAGATGCATTCTAAAATGCCTTAGTGTTTCAGTCCTGCTTCGAAGCTTATGTTAATTGTAATCCTACCGGTCCTTGCACTAATATAACAATTTGAGTAGTTTTAAAACAACGCCATCTATCGGCAGGTGGTAATAGTTCAAGTGTTGCACTAATATCTGGGTGTGAAGTCCTAAAGCGGATCACGGCGTGGCACCCAAACAGAGGGTCCACTCTCCGCTGCTATAACAGCTTTCACCTTAGCATATATCTCTTCGGGCGTGTCGCCTGTCACTACGGCTGGAAATACAATTTTAATATTAAATCAATAATTTCCATACAAATTCAACCACGCAAACAGCTTTCAATCTCAACCACGTAGATTAATTAAGCTTGCCTCTTTCCTCAAAAATCAATACTAATAAAAAAAAATTAAAACCTAGGCCCAGGTCTAGCAGGTTCGCTAGGCACACTGGCCCCTAAGTATTCTATAAGAATAGACAAATAATATACCAGTGAAATATTCAGCGAATTCTTGTTCCATCTTTAGTGCCCGTTCGTAAGTCTTTTTCGCTTGCTCTTCGGTCATTCGTTTTGTCATTTCCCTGGAAAAAGACATTTAATATCAAAAAAAGAGTGTGTGTAGTTAAGTACGTATTAGAAGTTATACTTCTTTGGCGTATCAAAAAAAACAACTAAAATGCAGTAGTGATTAACGATAAATATTAAAATTAATCAAACAGATTTTATTTAAAAAAATGTAGTAAATACTATCACGGTCGTATATGAAATTGATTTTAAAACACCAAAATAATATATATTTATTTATTCACACTGTTTAATTGTACTGTTACACGTGTTCTATATATAAAATTACTAAAATATATACAACTTGAACATAGTTATCTATTTTATGCCACTTAGACCTAACTTCATTCTGTTAATTTTGTGTCACGGTGCACGCGCTTCGTAAAAATTCACTGTCATAAATTTTTCATAACGCGCCGAAAGAACTTCATATTGTTTTAAGAAATGTATATATTTTTTCGAGAAACTTACATAATAGATTCTACGCTCTTTGGTTTGATGAATATGGCGATGGGAAACAGTTGCGCAACTTGTAACCTTTTTATGGCATTTCCGCTTACGTCTAAAATGCAGTGCTTGCCCTGAAAATGCATAAAGATATTGTTAAAAATATTTATTATTAAGTATAATTATTCCACTTATTACATATCTTTTTTTTAAAGTTTTATCATGCTTTGTATTGTGCCCGTTATATTATAAACATATTATTTTATAATTTCTTAAAATTCTTTAAATATAAATTTGATAAGCGTACATTTTATAAATGAATAAGTTTTTTTATGTTACAGGAGGCAGACGAGCAGTAGGCTCACCTGATGTTAAGTGATACCTCCGCCCATGGACACTCGATGCCAGAGGGCTCGCGAGTGTGTTGCCGGCGTTTTAAGAATCGGTACGCTCTTTTCTTGAAGGACCCTAAGTCGAATTGGTTCGGAAATACTTCAGTGGGCAACTGGTTCCACAAAGTGGTGGTGCGTGGCAGAGTGTTAAAGTTTAGATTCGTGCACGTTTTTAGTATTAATAATTACCTTTTCAGCGACCTCTCTAACGGATGCAACAGATGTTCCATACAAATTCTCATTGTATTGGCCAGCTTCAATAAACAAGTGATTTTGTATATCGCGCTCCATCTGCTCACGGCTGGCCACAAAATGATAATCACGACCGTCCACTTCGTAGTCGCGTCGCGCCCTCGTTGTATCTGAATGAAATGAAGTTTTTTAATAAAATAAAGACTTCTGTCTTTGTATGTTAAAATTAGAAAAAAAATACCAAAAAAGTATTTTGCAACGATATATACTGTTTATATCTAAATATAATTAAAACTTACGGGGAACACAGCTACCGAATTTATCAGGGAATTCTGATATTAGATCGTCATTGATCCTATCCTTAAGCGGGCCTAGGATGATAACAGGTCTAGTGTAGTTTATGGTCATCTGTTGCACCGTTTCGTATGATAATACATTCTCCTCTTGGCCTGCAATAAAAATATTCTGTAAGCATTCTAGACTCTATGGTATCTTAAATTGGATGTACCAAAACAAATGGCTATCAATAACTTTCCATACCCGTATTTGAAATGAGACTTTAGCTTCGTTAGTCATCATTGTATTTAATAAGAATCATATATATGAGAATATTTGAATCTATACATTTGTTTTGGCCATACAACTCTTAAATATAGCGTTTCACTAAGGGTCTATGCGTTAGTCTCTAGAATGCAATATATCGTGACAGTTATTTATGATCTATGCCCTTGTCTATAGAAATATAGAACTTCCGTTACTACTGAAGTTACTAATCTGTGTTGCAATCAATCACTCAAACTAGCGTGCCTCACTAAACAAACTCGTGTCTTCTAATATCTTAAGTGCATTAAAAACTTCGTAACCAATGGAGTCATCTTAAAGCAGCTGAATTTAATGGCTTAATTAACATAATAATTATGATAAACCCAATTGGATACACTTCAAAATCAAATTCTTATTCTGTGATAAATCTAATAATTTATACATACATATCAATTTAAACTAATTAAAACTTTTTCTACTTTAAAATTTCTTACCTCCTGTAAATATAATACAATTAAACCTACCATTTTAAAATCATACATCTTATGCAAATAATAGATATTTTATTGCATATAATAGCAGCTCTGTATAGATATTAAAGCGATTAAATTCAAACAAAATTAAATATTATAGCGAATATTTACAAAGCAAATATAAAAGCTGACTAGTCCGATAATGCGAACCCAATACTTAAGCGACAACATATGAACGACAAAAACGACCAGTACTCAGAAATTAATTCATCTCAAGGCTCGTCAAAGACAATTCTCAAGATAAGCCTGGGATATCGAGTGCTCGTAGCACTGATGAATCCGTGTACGTTGATCATGCTTGATGACGTATGTAATGCAACTAAAGGAAGCGTATACGCGTGCGGGCGTGAAGCTGCGTGAAAGAGGCGGCTCTCGTGTCCTCGTGTGCTTCCAGTGGCCCTCTCTCCCTCCACAAATAATCAAAGCCTTATTCATATCAAATCTCAATGCACTTGGCCGTCGCCCATTCTACGAGTGCTCAGTTTCTATTTGAAAATTTCGTGATTTTTGAAACATTCATGTGTGGAGAGGCTATTAGAATCATCGCGTATGAATTAGAGAGTAAAACAAACTAAACGTAAAATGACAAATAATAGAAAATCGAGTGTTATTTAAATGAATACTACGTTTCTAATTGATGATCATAACCAGAATGCGGGAGGTAAGGTAACGGCTACGGCACTCGCAAGCTACGCCTCACTCCCAACACTTACTCTCGTCCTCGAGATAAATGAGCGTTATCTCCTCCATCATGGGAAGTTCCACTCGGTACAAGATTTCTCCTATACGTAGAAAAATTAACAAATTTAATAGTATTTTAACATTTCGAAACCGGTTCACCAAAACTCTTTTAACAACAATTTGGCACATTTACCATCCATTTTACGTCAATACGCCGACGCATGAATCGAGAATTACCGAGATTATCTACGATAGTTTAACGCTCTAGGCAACTAGAAGCACGGGACGGCGGCCGGACGTCTGTCAAACCCATCCATGTGCTTACGACTCAGTATTGACCAGACTACAACATTTATGCCATGTAAATAAATCGTAAACTATACGACAACCACACAGCCGTAAGCTTTTATCCAATAATAAATAATTGCTGCTTCAAATGTTCATTTGGGACGGTATGGTGTACTGTATCGCACGTTCAGAGATTTTGTAGGCGGAAAGGCCTATGAAAGGAACACAAGAGGCTGCCCCATCTAAAATGACGCTTGGCCCATACGGTTGTGTGGAAAACTAGATGGACGTGTACGTCTAACTCATACGCGCACCCACGTACGAGCCCGCGTATTATTTGACAAGCAACAAACGCGTCAAATAACTAAACCTCTATATAATTAATTGCGAATTATTAAGCATCTTCATGCCTTTCATATACACTACAAGCGTTAATTTACTCACACATATCCAGTAAATAATTTGTTTAACAATCGATAAAACCAATTTACTAAGTATTAGATAAATGTACCATATATTGAAATATAAGAAAATTTAACCTATTTTACTGAAAACTCGGTGACTACTGAAATACAGTATGAATTCAAAGTACGGTAAATGAACATTTGAATATCGATACATATTTAAACCTTAAACATCGTTGTTAGAAAGCAGATAACTTAATAAATATAATAAATAATAAACCTCCATACAGTGTATATTAGCAGCCGCATGAGATAAAATGCGAATTCACCAACATAATCTTATCGACCACGATGCCATGATTTCAGTAAAAATATTGTATTGTATTGTAATGCATAAAATAGTGCAACAGACATTTTGTAAATTTAAAAGGGGTTGTTTAAAAAACAATGTTTTTAAATCCCAAACGCATATTTAGACTTCGATAAAAAATACGTCAGTAAATGAATTTCTGACATTTCTTAAATATTTTGTAAATTCAATAAATAATATATTTATATAACATCAATACGCCTCTTAGACTTCCAATCGTTAGAGATCTTTATCCAATTACACACAACAACGGCTAATAGGCGTCATATCAGTTTGAAGGTCGATAAGAGAATGTCCTACGACAAGAGCGAGACAGCGGTATATATAGAAAGAGATAGGCACTCACCGTCCGCGTTCGTGTCCTCCTGCGTGTAGCAAAGCATGAAAGCTGTAACAAAATTTACAATTACCCTCATAATTAAAAACCGCCAATTTAGATAGAGCATTAGAATGACACAACTTTAAGTTTCATAATTTTATGCTGCCGATTTTTTCTTGTTGAAATCCTCGAAAATGCATTTTGTTTTTAAGCATTTACAATGTGTCGATTTACAAGTATACAATTACTTTTGACGAAATCTACAAATAAGAAAAACAAAGACCCCTCCCCCCCTATAGAGCTTATGAAATACTTGTACAGCCCCAAAAAATAGTTTTTTTAAATATTTATTTATTTTATAACATAATAAGATTATAATATTTTACATTTGAATACCACTGTGATTGGTATTAATGCAACCATCTTTTTGCTATCCGTACCTAAGGTGATAAAATTTATAATGTGGTATAATGTGTAGCATGAAACTCCAGCTAACTGCTGGCATATTTAAAGCATGATGAAGTTATTAAATCTGATGATTAAACTTACGCTCTTGGTCCGAGCCATCTTCAGACTTGCCGTCTTCCCGACTCTTCATAAAAGGAAACTTTCTACTGAACGATAGCGTCTTCTTTTTCCTTTCCAGCGTTGATTGGCTCTGAAATATATTAATTCATATAAATATATTAACCTTCAAATAAAAAAAAAATTGCAACAGATATGATATTCATAATTTGGAGTTTGTTACACTAAAATTACGATTTATTAAAGTTATGTTTAAGTCAGTTTAGTACAAAATTCGGAGCATTATTATATTTTATTCACCGACTAAAAAATGAGGTGTGTGTTTGTTCCAGCCTAGCTGAGCCGTCTGTAAATGGATCTAGTCTTTGAAGGTGTCAAATGGATTGGATTTGTAGCTAGCTAGTAGCATTTGTAGTTATCTGGTTTTCGAGATATTAACTGACTTGACTTACAAAAATAGTATCTTCATATCCCGTATATAGTTAAAGTGTCGTTTACATTCAATGCACTGACGTATCAATATATTAAAGAAATATTTATTTTTAAAAAAATTACTGCATTTCAAAACCGGTTCAATATTTTTTTTAAATATTAATAAGTTAAATAATAATTCGATATATGTAGTGCAGCTGAGTGTTAGACATTTAAAGATTTATTTTAATCCCTATTGTTTTCCTTGATATATGGTTGCAACCAACAGTGTATTTATTAAATTAAAACTTATCAAAGCCACTAGGAGCATTACGTGGTCCTTCGAGCCGGATATTTAATAAATATGCATACAATTATTAGGGACAAAAAACACTTACAGTACTAACAGGGGTCCCTTGACCTTGAAATTTGACCTGCCTGTCGCGTGCACGCTGTTTCCTCTCCCAACGACGCTTCGATGGTATAATGCCGATAGCATCTGGATCAGTACTGTCTAGTCGCCTATAATAATTAATAATTAGTAAAATAACCAAAATAAAGAAACAATTCGAAAATATATTAGGAAATTTTAAACTAAAAATAGACATTACTGCAATATCTTATATCTTTAAACGAGCAATTCTTGTATATATATATAATTGGAATCTCGGGATCGGCTCCAACGATTTTCATGAAATTTAGCATATGGGGGTTTCGGGGGCGATAAATCGATCTAGCTAGGAATAAATGATAGAAAATAACAAAAAGGTGGTGTTTGAGTAGTCCCAATTCAAACTGAAAAATGTATCTTCCTGACATCTATCGGCGAATAATAATACTATTTTTTTTTTAATTGCTTTAACGACACAACAACACTAAAGCTATTCCAGCATATATAATCTATATTGCTCATATTTCATCATTTTATTAGTATGTAATTCGTACTTATATATTATAATTTCCAAAAACACAATTTATAAAAAAAATAAAAATACCGAACAAAGCTCGGCCATCCAGGTACTTATATGTTAATCGTAAACATTTTTTCAACAATCCTTAAACTATTACAATACTGTCGGAATATAAGTGACTTACCTGGCCTGCCACCACTCGTCATCCGAAGCGTTGGTGACGTGCAATATATCGCCGTATCGGAATGGAAGACCTCGCGAAGGTAAGCCATCGTCACGGATCGGATCATAGTCGAATAGAGCTCTGAAAATTTTAATAAACAATTGAATGTTTAACCTTTATTATTTTATATTCACTAGCCGAGTAGCTCATTTCATTGACGTCATATTAAATACGAAAATAATGCGATCAAAACTCGTAATGTGATTCTACCGTCTACTATATTCGCTTAACTAAGATATTTTAGTAAGAATACTTTTATTTCATCATAATGTCCTAGAAAGAAACAACGTTAAATAATTTCTATACGTATGTAAGAATAAATTTAAAAAAAACTACTAGAGACAAGACAACAGAATGAAAAATAATGTCTTTTGTTACTTATTTTCCTTCGGTAACAAAGACTATTTATTTTCGATTTAAGACACGAAAAAAACTAAATTACCATCCATGCGAAGTCGGGACTGACCTATTGTGTTGGAATCGTGAGTACGCAACGCAATAGTTATTTAAAATATTCAAATTTAGTAATAAAAATAGTTTAATATCGATAAATATGTTAATAAGGTACCTACCTATTTATCATAACATCAAGATAACTCGTTTTTAATTTGTTTTTTAATAATGTACTTATTGTAATTATAGACTACGCATCTAAAACACGAATATTATTATCAAAGTCACCACCAAAGCTGTGGTGTATGAATTTGTTCCTTTTAATCGTAATTACTATAAAACAAAACATAAGGAGTTATAATTTTTATATTGCTACAAAAGTATGTAAGTAATATAGCGTGTTGTAAAAATCAATATAGCGTGTTTATCTACTTAGCAAGCGATTTTTAAGGTTTCTCTCTCTAAGGTTGTAGGTTCAAATCCCGGCTATGCTGAAATTGTGCGCATTTAACACTCGTTTGTACGCTGAAGGAATCGTGAAGAAACGTACGACTTTGACCCAAAAAAAGGCGTGTGTCAGACCTACTTTCCCATTATAAAAACAAATGAACAAACAGATACATAAATCTGACCCACATACTTAAAACATTGTAAGCACTACTTAGCAATACATACCTGACATATAAAGATCGTTTCTGCGACGTTCGCAGTAGCGTATTATGTTGCTTCAACTCATTGATACGTGCCTCGAACTTGTTGTATTCCTGCGGCCTATATACAACTGTTAATTTTACATTTTGGCCGGTACTCTGTAAATAAATCACATTCTGTATTACCTGTTTGCTCTCTGGTTGATTGGCATCCTTACGATCACGTTATGCGTTCTACTTACAATACGTGAACTGCTTATTAAATTAAGCAACCATATTTAATATTCAACACGTTTAAGCTATATGCAATATTTATTTTTCTATCAATAGTTATGTGTTCATAAATACTGTGTAAATTTTCACATTACACGATAATCACCCTTTTATTTATATAAAATAAAAAATAAGTTTATATGAAATAATACACTTGGGCAAAACTACGATAATTAAAAATCACAGCAGTTAAATTCACTCACGATGTTTGCGTACATATCGCATGACTAACACTGACCAAATACATATTCTAATAAGCAATGACAATCGATTATGACGCAATGCGTAAAGTACCGTTTACGTGATTTAATAATAATTATTAAATCACGTAAACGTAAATTATTAACTAGACGATAAAGTACATTGCGTTGCTTTTAATGGTTTTTGCGTAGTCTTTTAAAAAAAACGGTTCATTGTATCTGATCGTGTTTAGATTTCAAGGACATGTAAAATTGGTCATCACGTATATTTATTGAGTATTTTGACAATGGTTAATTGTCTATGGAAAAGTCTATATTTTAATATATATGTTAATTTTTTAACTTTTATATATATTTTAAATAAACGAATTTGTTTGAAGGTTTAAATAAAGGCGTCCTTGATATAATAATTTAAAAAAATCTTTATTTATTAGAAAAAATAGGCGGAATAATTGATTAAAGTGATAGATATTGTTTGAATTTCTCTTTTTATATATGCGTGCTTTAATTAAATAAATGGTTTCTTCTTTCGTTCTTTCAAAACGTAATATTATTAATTTCTAATTAATATTGCATAATTAATTGCAGTCAATGTGTTATAACGACATCGAAGGGACTACTTATATCGTAAATACCGGCGTCGTAGCCGATGACGTTATTATTAAGAACCTAATACAATAGAATTATGCCGGGATCTTGTATGTTGTTCTAAACGATGTCGTAAACAGTTTTGACTATAATATGAAATTACTTAAATTCTCTCAAGTATCAGACATTTAGAGTCAAAACTCCGCTCCATACCACAAACATATTGTTATTGGTAAACGAGTAGCTAAATAAAAATCACATTATTTTTTTTATATATTGTATAAAACAGTATAGAAACATCCTTACCTTCAACGCCTTAGCTGCCTGTTCGTGTGTGGCATGCGTAATATCAGTGTCATTAACGGCAAGCAAACGGTCCCCTCTGCGTAATTCGCCCGATCTTTCCGCGGGGCCCCCGGCAAGGAGAAACGACACGTATATCCCGTGGCCATCTTCACCCCCTACTATGTTGAACCCGAGGCCCTGGGTTCCCTTTTCAATGTCCACCACACGGGGCTCTTCGGTACTATCCGTTACGTCCTCGCGTCGCAGCGAATTTGTCGTACTCGACGTTGGGCAGGCTGATTTAGAAATTAAATAATGTACACAATGCGGGTAGTTTGTTCAAGTAAGTCAACTTTTTAAATCTAATTTTGTTTCTGTGATAATTTGTAATCTGATTAATTAAAAGTAATCGAGATTTAGCGCCAAGTCTGGCTTTCGTCACCATAATCTTCGGGTTAGTACTTGTTGGTAAAATGATGTACAATTTGTAAACGTATAAGTTAATTCTTTATAAACCAGCGCCATTACTGTAAACTTTTAATATTGATAACGATCCAAATATATGCGATTTTACTAGTCGTATCAGTATTCGTAGCGCTGATGACGCAACCTTGCAATCGTGCGGTATAAAATCTCAACAATCGGGAATACAATCGCTTCTGGGAATCACTGAATAGCACAGAACACGTTGCCAATTACTATATAAATGACATATATTACAGTCAAACCTGGATAAGAGAGAGCTCAAGGGATCGCGATCACATTTTCTCCTATACAGGTCTTAAGGCAAGTAACATTCTCACTTAGAAATTGACAAAAATGACTGTCATGTTTCAAGTTTCTCATTTATAAGGCAAAATGACGAGACCCGGTTTTTACTCTCATTAATATCTAACAATCTCTCACTGCACGATCATAACAACTTTCAGCTACGCACTCATTCACACACTCACTCGTTCACTCATTCTTAATTTGTAACACAATATTTTTACTGTTTTAAACATGTCCTATGTACCACAGAATAATTTTCAAGTTACCCACAGTAGCACAATATATGAATTTTGTTCGACCCTTTTGTCATAAATAAAGTTTTTGTTTTTATTTATTATAATGCACACCCACACTTTACACCATTACACAACACAACCAATTTAGGCTTAATTAATTAAATTTAATCAGTTAGTTAATTGTATTGAATACTTTGTTTGTTTGTTCCTTTTTGTAAATCTTTTTATTATAACGTATCATGTATTCCATCTGTGGCTATGTTCTCGGTGTATTTGTTTGATATTATATGTATTTGTGTTAGCTGTAGGAGTACAAAAAATAAAAATAAAATAAAATAAATATTTTCTAACCCAGTTGTCACTTACTCAAGTTTGACTGTATTGCAAATACTCACGTGTATTAGCTCTTGAAGTTCTTGGTGAAGGTTGCCCATGTCTAGGTCCCGGGATGAGTACTAAGAGAACTCGTTCACCAGACGCTTTTAGGGCGGCCACGGCATCTTCATGGGTCACGTTGTCAAGATTTACATCGCCTTTCTGAAAATCAGCCACTGTTTAGTAAAAGTTAAATGCAAACTGAATTTTTTAAGACTTTTTAGGAAATCGAGTAACTCGACGTTTTAAGGTTTACGTATAATTGAATGTGACTACATGTTATCACTGTATATATGCCTTATTAAATTGAAATTTATACACATGATATTTAAAAATGTATAATACAAATGCGAAATGCAGATAGACTTATTATATCTACTATAGGCTATGATATTTAAGACCGTTACTTAAAGACAATCAATTCTCAAACATATTTATAACTCGTTTTTAAATGGAATAGATTTTCTAAACACAGAACATTTAACTTTTTAAAGAAATAATTAAAAAATATTGATGGCTTAAAAAAACCAACTCACCGAAGTATTTTTGACCATTAACAATTTGTCTCCAACCCTCAACCGTCCATCTCTATGGGCAGCTCCACCAGCCATTATTTTGGTCACATAAATACCATTATCCCCTGGTATATGCTGGTTTCCAAGACCCCCTGCTATGCTAAATCCTAGCCCTGAGCCACCCTTAACAAGTTCTATTTCAACAGCTTCTTCTTTATTCGATATTTGTGACACGCTCAGGAGATCTTCTCCCGCTCGTCGTTTGACTTTCTAAAGAAAATATTGTTTTTAATATTAAATCCAAGATATAGAATGGTCAAGGTGCCTCTATGTATAGTCGAAAACTAAATTTTTGTCGAGTCCACTGTCAACTTCAACTGTCATACAAATTAAATTTTTAACTTATATAGTAAACTATTGTTACTCCTTCGTGCCTTCTCTATCTATACGACACTGGCGAAATACCTTGTCCCCAGTAGGCCCAAATTAAAACCATAAGAAAAAAAAACTATTGATAAGACATTTTGACTAACACCCTGGTTTGTTCCTCGCTCATCGAATAAGTGTAGCAGTACAGCGCGGAAATGCTGCCAGCCTTAAAGGTAATTTTCTATTTAATATTCTCTAGCGACCCGACCCGACTTCGCACGGGTGCAATGCTGATATTAAATACACTACAGAAAATCTGTGAACGTTGTATATAAAAATGTGGCTTATTCATAAGAGATAGACATATATCATCACGGACTTTTTGTAGACCTTTTCAATGTGTACAATACTTAGTACATTATTTTGATAAAACTCGTAGGGTTCAACCTGCGTTTGCAATGTAAGCGGAAAAAATGTAATTATTTACGACATCACATTAGAAACCTCAAAAATAACAGTACTTCTCCACTATTTAATGGATGTTATTATACATATAAACCTTCTTCTTGAATCACTCTATCTATTAAAAAAACCGCATCAAAATCCGTTGCGTAGTTTCAAAGATTTAAGCATACAAAGGGACAGAGAAAGCGACTTTGTTTTATACTTTGTAGTGATTATTATAAATAGTATATTGCTTAAGAATATTGTAAAGACTGTATATTTGTGTGTTGGAAGTTTAATAAACATTTATTCAAGTACAAAAGTTTTAATATTTATTTCCAACTATTCTAGTTAAGGCGCAATATAACAATAAAATAGAAAAAAAATTAAATTATAATTACCAATCGGACCGTATTGCCGGCTTTTTTCAATGCGTCTACTGCCTCTGCATGCGTCACGTTTTCCACATTTGCGTCGTTAACCTGAATAGGATAAGAAATTTAAATTCGTGTTATTTGTATTTACTCAATATTTGCATGCTTTGAATGTAAACTAATATTATAAAGGTGTGTCTTTAGATTATGTGTGTTTATTTGTTAAACTCAAACCACTTACAAATATCTAAAATTTTAAAGTCTATTAAAGTTTGGTGTATGTAAGCACAAAATTTTGTCTTTATACCTAGTAGCCTACAAACAGAGTAAATATTTAATATATAACATCTGAGCTATTATTTTTGACATAGAGAATAATTATTTCACATCTATTTTATATTATTTACTATTCAGCACAAAACAGATTACAGTAAGTAATAATTTAAAAATTAATAATGCATTTCCAATTAAATTGGTTAATATTTTACATAATAATAACAAGAACCTACTTGTAATATAGCATCATTGATTTGCAGCTGACTAGCTGCCGCTGCTCCGCCAGGGATGAGCTTAGTGACATAAATATGGGGATTATCCGCCACATGGGGATTGTCAGAACCTCCGGCAATGCTGAATCCGAGTCCGGCACCTCCAGCCCTTGATAAAACCACTGTGAGATACTGGTGGCCATCTTCACCTGTCACAGCTCCCCCCTCAATCCCATTAACCTGTAACTGTCAAATGAATTTATACGTATTTTGGTTATCTAAATAATAAAGACTTATCAGAATGTTGTTTTATACCAGTTTCCTTCAAGTTTAGGAATCAATTTATAGAATGCTAATAGCTTGGCTATTAGCGCTTGCAAACAAACAAGCAATTACCACTCTTAGCTAAATTATTGTTTTAATTATTAAATAAAGATATAAACTCTTGGGTACATGCTTAGATTACAGTGGCTCAACTTGGTTATTTTAATTTTTCCGTAGAATATTATATTAGGTTACCTGCTTCATTTCTGGCGAGGAAACATGAGCCTGAAAACAATACACATCATTTAGTTCATACATAACATACTAGAATACAGTAATCTACACCTTATGACAGTAATAAATCAATACTTTTTTCATTGTTTACTGTTACAATGTTACTGTGGCTTCACACATGGTGATGGAATGCATTGTTTGAATTCAACTGTATTACTAAGATCCAGAATGATTACTATAATGATTAATAATTATAATCACTTTCCCATGAGGTATAATTTTTGTTGTTCTTAATTGAATTTTACCCAAAAAATTTAAATAAACATTTAATTATCTATACAAATCAATGTGTGTACCTAAGAATTAAAATCTGATGATATGTAGGATGATTTTAAATTTGAATACAAAAGTGACCATGAACATCTTATTTCATCATATAGGTAAGCTTGGTTGAGTAAAGTATTAACAAGTAAACATATTCATGGCCAATTGGCCAAGTACAGTACAATAAACCTACTTACCGTGTCAAGATTAAATAAGGATGACACTTTTCGAAGGAATCCATTATGGGTTTTTTTCTTCCGTCTTTCAGTCATTTTGTTGACCAGTGTGTCTCAAAACTTGTATTTTTGCACTACAATATGTACACAGCATGCATTGTTAGTTACACACTTGTGACTGCTGTCAGCATCTTACTGGACGATCTCTGACATGCACCATTATTTACCTAGAACCCATTTCTAGCTTACACCAAAATACTTTAATATCCACATTCTAAATATTTGCACAAAGTCCCACTGCGTAAGCTGATTATCTTGTTAGATCCATTTTCAATTGCACCAATCCTTATCTAATTACATGAGCCTAGCCCTTTTTTGATAGTGAGTTTATTAGAGTATGGATATGTAGTTAATTGGTTACAACTTGTAATCAATGATGATATGGAATAGTATGAATGTCAAAGCGATGAAGTTTAATTAGAACGTCCGTATTACGTTATTTATGTGCAATAGAGACCACTTTGGTATCATTTGAGTCTGAAGTATTTATTAAATCAATCAGCTAGTAACAGCTAGCAAATTTTAACAAGCAAAACTATCCTATAAGTTGCATTAGTCTCACCCAAATGGTTGAAAACGTTCCCAAATTATCAAGAAATTACTAAATGTTTAAAAATAGATTAGTGTACATTATATGGCCTTACTTGAGACGGGTACGAAATAACAGCAGTAGGTACAGTTGTGTGAATGTCAAAATTTTATGTGCAATAACATTTCACTGGATAACGTATGAGCAGTTTTCAATAGGCTTTAGTTGCTATAGCGTTCGTTTGATATTGGCACAGTTGTGAAGTTTATCAGCACAAATCCACAGAACGAACAAACGTTAGTATACATATCGCTGAAAACTAGAACTGTGTTGTAGGTTATAAATAGTACTACGAGACGCGAAGCACCAACGATCCGCCATTAGAGATTTTTTGTAGTTTCACTACTTTAATATAACTTTGTGGACGTCACGTCATCAAAAATATCAAAAACTGAAAAGGTGTATAAGAAACCCAACCATCTAAACTGAAAACTAAAACTTTGATGTCGTTAGAAATTGCGCTTGCGCCATTTCTCATTGCAGTTTACAAGAATGACGTTGTCTGATGTACGGTATACGTATTTCTATTTACTAAGGTAGTTTTTGCCGTAGATGGCTCTGAATTACGGATATAAACAATGCACGATGCGCTTAACTGCAGTTGACCTCAACAGTCCACAGATTAAGAAAATTTCAAAGAACTTGCAACATCGATATCCGACTTATGCATCCTACATAAAAATTATACTACATAAAAATTATTTAAAAAATATAAGAGAAGCCTGAAAAGCAACGTGTTATATGCACATAAATAGTTATAATATTTTGTCAGTCTGTATTTAAATATGTTTACTAGTTAATACGTTTACGTTTTTTTCAACCAATTGTCTTGAAGACCCGCAGGAACCCTTAAGACTATAAATAAACAATAACAAAATAACTACCTTCTTTTCATCCGTGTCTGCACTCGGTGAAATGATTGTAGTCGGCACTGTCCCGATCTGCTAAAATATTATTAGACTATTTAAAATTAAAATAAAAACTAAAGAGAGACAGTTAAATTTAAGTTAAGAAGAATTCAGAAACTCATTTAACAATTAAGAAATGGCATTGTCACTAAAAAGCAGCTTTGCCAGGCTGATCGGCCACGGGATAGAACAAATAAGCGGGCATTGTAGTAGAGAAATCCTTTTTGAAAACTTTTACAATTATTTTCACCAAATCACCAAGATGGCTGTTAAAAATATATATTTACCATTACTAAACAGCAAAGACTATTACTCTGCAGACAGTATTTTTGGTAGTATAAGGAACTTTTATAGTAGGTTTTTTTCATTGTATACTTCAAGGAACGGTAGTACCTATTACAAGATAATGTACAAACCTTCGCTGAATCCGGAGTGTCGACATTCCGTTCCGGTTTTCTATTGTCCTGGAGAAAGGCATTTGATACTAATCTGTATTCACTTTCATCATTTGGAATCTATATTAAATAATAGTTGTTTTTAATAATATCAATTAAGTCTTTATCTATATTCCTATGAATAATAAGATTACTCAAGATAGCTTTGGCTCAGATATAGGTTGATTTTTTATCTGTGACATTTCATACAATATTTTGATATGACCATAGTTATTATTTTTAAACTCACTTCACGACGAACTCCATCCGTTTCCCATTTGTTAGCAATACGTATAGTTTCTACCGTCTTTTGCTGAATCGATTTGTTGTCATCTAGAAGAGTGAGCTCATAGAATTCTTGAATATCTGCAATTATAATTAAAATAATTAGGCCCAAATTTCCCATTCGCCAATAAAATTGGGTATGTAGTGTCTAAGTCCTTCAGTCCTTTTTTACAGATTGTTATTTTAGTCGACTGATGACTGGGAAATCATAATTAGACAATACATTCGGGTTTACTATTTAATTAATTGTTTGCATTTCAATTTGCTTCTAACTTCATACCAGTAAGTTAAATAAGTGTTACGATATCGCATATTCTAAGTTTGTAACAGTGAAATAAAAACAATAAAATAAATAGTTAAGCGTTTGTGAAAACAGACACAAAATGTGTCCCTCTTACAATATCTATTTAGTGTTAAAGTTACCTTATATAAATTTTATTACATAAAAATTAAAAGGACCCTTTAACACAGTAACTGTTGTATCCCACGGCTACTTAGCAAATCGCGTGAGTGTTAAAATCGATATTGAGAACGGGCAGTAACCCCACGAAATTTTTATTTTCAGGTTATGTTAATCAAAGCATACATCCGACGTCTAATTAATGATGTTTTAAATATTAACTAAAAACTATTTCTTTAATACAAATGTAATTCCTAACAGAAGTTTATAATATTCCAGTAATGCTTTATGAATTTGTTTTTTTTAAGTGTTTTTTTTAAATCCATTAGTGTATATACGGGATTCGACTAGCTAACACATCACTAATAATAGAAAGCATTTAGCTTTTTATTTGTCAATATAAACGTGATATTTTAAATGCGATCGAGAAGCGAGCTTAAAAATGAAACATAAGCTATATTTGCCTTATCTTCATTTCTGAATCAAGTGTTCTAAAAGAACTTTAGTCTTAAAAGCTCTCGTTCTTGAAGTAGTTGTCTCATCATCAAAAATATTCCAATAATCATTAATTGAAGAACAGAATAAGAAACCCCTTCACTGTGGGGCTTCTAAGCTTAAGACAGTATTGTCGCTGAAGGTGTCTAAACGACACGATCGAACGAATACATTTATAAAGATAAATGTTGTATTATTATATGAAAACCTAGTTTGCATGTTAACACTATCTCTGTGTATGATACTATGGCTAATTTTACTGCCAGTCGTCAAATCAAGGCGGTAGAACGGAAGAGAAGAACTGGCAATAAACTCTCCGTCACTCTTTTTAATCGCCAAGTTTTTTTTACATAACCTTTGTAAGGAGCTGCAACCATTACACCATGTTCCATATGTCATCTTGCGAAATTAAGAAAAATAAAAATAAACTTTACCCTGCATTCCAGCCTTTTTGGCAACAGATGGATTCGCAATTAATTAAAATATCGAAGTAGGTTTAATATAATTACTAATTTTAATCGTTCTTTATTAAGAAAGTTCCTTAAATCCTAACTCATAATTTAATTAATTAAATTTCAACACTTTCGTGATTTAAATCCGAATATTTTAGAAAATAGGTATGTAATAGTGAAAGACATAATATAAAATACTTCTTACAAAATGTAACCATGTATTGCGAATGCTGCTTCGATTTAAAATATATTTATACACATTTCCTGCATAGTAAGTAAACAAAATATTAGTTGATTGCAATTTTAATTGCACCCTAGTACTGACAAGGGTACAATTAAAAATGCAATCAACTTCAAAAGTTGCGATGTATGTTCCTAGTTCTTTATACCAGATTCCATTTGTCCATAAAACAGTGTTATTAAAATCTCAATTGGAAATAGTTGAACACGATCGAATTGTGTCGACATGCCGTTCCACGTATGATTGAAGGTACCCAGTAACCTATGACCCGTATAAAAATAACTAGGTCACATTCTACCAATAAAGTCCATGTTAAACATGTATTTAAACTCAAACTTGTGTGAAATCGCACATCCACTTAATAATAATGTAGCCTTCTATTCAGATAAACTTTTTAGGTACACATATAAACATAGAATACATTAAACTAAGTATTAGAAAGTTAAGAAAAAACTATTCTAATATTTGTATCTTGTTGGTTTTTTGCAGATCTGTTTGACAGTCGGCAAAAACCTTTTCCATTCATACCTTTCTTGGGCCACTCTGTTCCACATCACTCCTGCCACTCGTCTCGTGGTTATGGTTTTTGTTGTCCATTTCAATTTTTGATATTATTGTCTTTCATTGTTATCTATGTTTTTCTTGGGTTTTTATTTTCTTTCTCTTTTCTATTTTTGGTTGGTGGGTTGCGGTCATTTTCTTCCATATTGACCGCTGTCCGGATTAGGAGAGTTTGATGTTGATTTTGGGTTGTTTTAATTTTGAAGTTTTGATTTGTCATTAACGGTTTATTAATTGTATATTAATTCTGTTTTGAAATTAACGGCACATTCACTTACTTGTTTTAATAAAACGCTTTCACTTATTGTAGTCCCTGAGAACCTCAAAAAGCAGAGACTATGGTCTGGGCCTCACATTTGTGTAACTGATTGTGATCATTTGGTTTTATAATGGACAAGAAGATGATCAGTCTGTGCGTGACAAACACTGTCGGCTTTTTTTGTTTAAGCGTGCCGGAATCTAAACGATGTTTTCCTAGTGCGAGCCAAATTTAATTGCGTCCATAGAAAGTCAATTGGTGACAGGAATGACAGTCGCACGATAATACCGACACTGCCTAAGATCTACCCATCGGGTTAGAACACACATTAAGCGATTGATTATATAAATTTGAAACTTTAATCATTCAGAGCGATCCGGGAATGGTGGAAAGATGTAATACAAAAATGTTTGAATTTTTACTTTTATTATTATAATCAGAAAAAACTCTCGATTCGGTAATAGTACACATATAAATAACTAAGTAATAAAAAAATATTTTGTTTTTGATTTTAGGATGTAAAAATATATTATATTTTTAAAGTCTGAATAAGCATAAGGTCAAATTTTATTAGCGCCTACAACAATTATAGAAGCAAATTAGTTGTTAACTAAATATTAAACATAAATAAGAATCGAACAAAATTCATGTATTACATTCTAAATATACTATGAATTACAATAACAGTGTCGTGGTCAAGCACAAACAAAACTCAAGAGCGATTGTGACGTAAAATGCGGTCACGCGCACGTATTGAGTATTTATAGCTAACTGATACGAAAACTATTTAGTTCATTATAAGAGGAAGTATACACCTTCCATTACCCATTAGTATCATATAATTTTGTTTATATCAACGCGAGCTTGTGATGCGGATTAAAATGGGTTGATATGTTATAATTACCCTTAAATTGTAGCATAAATTATATCTTTACAGATTACGAATAAAATAAACTAACATGGAACATTTTTACATTTCTTTGGCGTTATCATTTTTACGCGTTTTAGTTTTGTTAAACTTTATGAAAATAAAGTTTAACAAAACTAAAAGTTTATTGTACTAGATTTAATTTGTAAGATATAGACAGATACGACAAAAAAATATTTTGTCAAGTAAAAGATATGACGGTAAATTTTGGGCCATTATTTTTGTAAGCATTATAGTTAGTTTTTGGTAAGTCGTTGATTTCGTGGACTTGAGATTAAACTAAGCTAGCACTCAGAGGGATCCGCAGTTTGCTCTACAACTACCGACTGTGACTTAACTCGAAAGTTAAATCTGAGCAAAGTCTAAGTGCGCTCTATAGATCTTGCCCTTAATCATTTGGAGTGTGATGTCAATTAGCTAAAATACAATATCGTCATTTATATTTCTAATGTAATATTTATTTGACATAATTCATTATACAGTTATTAGAACTTTAAATTATTTTTTAAGCCCAGCACTAGAATTTTATAACCTGGTAAATAATGTGTATTGTCTCATGTTTTATTAAAAAATGTTTATTTAATTATTTAATATTAGGTAAACACTTACCAAGAAGTGCCTGAAAAAGGCGTGATTTAAATATCCTGATGACTCTTTCAATAGCGAGACGAAGCTGCCGATCTTGAGGCTTTATGAGTTTGCTATGGTAGTCCTCAAGCAATTCCAATGCTCGGTGGGCTTCTGAAAATATAACAATCCTATGTGTCTTTGTCTGAATTACATTCCAAGGCATGTAATTCAGACAAAGGTGATAGTAATTGCGTAGCTAACATATTTTAGGGCACATAGCTTACGCGCCTTGAAATTCTTGTTGTCGTTCTTGAATTCGCATGAACTTAAATAATGAAACAATCTTCCCAGTGGCCATGGCAACTAACGGAACAGAACGAGACGCAGAGTGTACTTAAAAAAAATATAATAAATTTTGTATGTCACTATAACGTTATAAATTATAAAGAGAACCTTGTGTTACGCATTCATGTAATATTTTTTTCAAATACACTTGGAAAAGTGGTGCAAGAAAGTACTAAACTGCTGCCCAAGGTATACCTTGGTTATTTATTCACTAAACGCAAAAGAGGAAGACAATTTAGAAGGTGAGACCAGATTCAGAAAAGCGCAGAAAAGGCAGAGAGTGGCACAGTGCAGAGGAATGGCGGGATTTGTGGGAGACATTTGCAAGAAAACATCACACTGATATTTAAAAAGTTATAAGATGATAGAAATATAATTTTTTTTAAGTGTAAAAGAAACTGCAAATAAATGGTTATTATTATAATTTTTGAACATGAAAAGGTATCTCCTAACCCGGTATGTAAAATTAATCGTAATTGCGAGTACTTAGTTGTTTCTTTGATGTCGCATTTGACAACCTTCTATAGAGTCTACGACCGTAATTGTTAAATGGGCTGTTTGTAGCCGGTATCGTTTCTAAAGGTAATAAGCTGAAAATAGTATGAAATGTAGGCTTCAGTTTTTTTCCGTAATGTGCCTTTTTAATAAAATAATTTTGATAAAAAAAAGCATCACGGCATTAGTCGTCCTTCATAGAAATAGTTCACGATAAGAACGTACTGATGACATACTTTTTAATTGTACTCAGACCGTAGTGCCGTAGCTAATGCACACGATGATCAGCTCGAAGGTCTCAGGTTCAATTCAAAGTAAATTTTGTCGTCCTGCGACAGCTATATGTATATATATATATATATATACCAAATGTCTAATTCGACTGTGACGAGATTGTATTACTTTATGTAGTATATTAAATAATTTTATTATAATTATTATAATAGCCTTTTATCGGACATGACAGTATATTCTTTATTTTTTTTCGTAAATTGTTCTTTTGTTCCATTTTTGCGTGTCCGTTTGCCAGGTGGCAAAGGCCTCCTCCAATCTTCTCCATTCTGGCCTTTCTAAGGCCACTCTACCCCATGTTGTTCCCGCGACTAGTCTCATGTCGTCATCCCATCTTTTTTGTGGTCTACCTCTCTTTCTCTTTCCATCTCTTGGGTACCCAAGTACCCAAGATATTAAATAATACTAACCTAATAATTTGACAGAGTTTTATTTAAAAGTCGTAATAAGCTTAGTAAGCATAATTGTTTAAACAACAATCTGTGAACTGTAAATACAAAAATCGCGGATCGCGGATTGCTTGAACGCATTTTTTTTTCTATTTTCCGAATGGCCAATTAAGCGAGCTTGTGTACCAGTTGACCCATAGCTAACAATCTATAGGTAATTAGTGAAAACAGAACCGCCAAGTAAGCAACAAAATAATTGTGCCTTTACTAAATATTTGTCAATTTTTAATAGTTATTGTTGATTCAATTTTGCTGTTATCGCATCATCCAACAATATTTTAATATAAATTACAAATTTTGTTTGTTTTCTTGACTTTCTTATAGGTATATAATTTTTGCAAAACGGGATATGATTGTCAAAGCAACGGTAATAAACATTACTTTGTGCAATATGAAATCACTATTACTGAAAGGAATAACGATGCCATTAAAATATATGAGAATTCAAAATAATTTTGCAACAATATTTCTCCCTCATTTTTTAAAGCGTGCTCTATTTTATTTACAAAATAATTATGGGTAACATGTATTGGATATTAGTTTAAAATTAGGTTGACCCTGATCGACAATAGAAGACGTTTGTACAGGTCATACCTTAACCTTATAACTCTAACTCCCGTTTTAATTTATTTGAATACCTTACTTATAAGATTCATATTTACACTGTCGTACTATTTGAATAGACCCTATAATTCTATGTCATAACAGTTGATTGGACATGCGATAATATAACTCGAAACCACACAATTCCTGACGCAGCGTCAGTTAATAATAATAGATTTAAGTCCGTAGTATAGCCCATTTGGTTAAAACGTTGTATTAAATATTACTCCCTTATAAAAGAACATAATTTTTATAAGCATATTCACCTTGCTTCCGAACTGGCATCACGATACCGCCCCCTAACGTAATATTGTAACACTAAGAATATATTTTACGACTAAAACGTATTACATAGGACGAGAAATAATCGCGATTAATTTCACAATTTCAATCACAGACGAATACATTTCCACGGCACATATGGTCCCATAACAAAAACATTAAAAATTATTAAAACGATGCCCCTAAAATATTTGCGGTAGTGATTCCGCTTACGAGGGCCGTCTAGCACTGTTCTCGATGGGATTGGTCGATTTTCAGTATGACGTCATAGGGTGGAAGCATAGACAATATTTTGTATTTGTAAGGGTAGGGGAGAAAGTAAAGGGGCTGTCGCCACTACTACGTTGCGTCGCATGACCGCATCGTGCACTTTGAATTCAGTGAATGCTGTGGAGATTTAAAGATTTTAAATTTAGCAACTTTGCGATTAAAAAGAGTGGCGGAGAGTTTATTGCCAGTTCTTCTCTTCAGTTCTACGCTCTTGATTTAAGAACTATCAGTAAATGTAAATTCACATTTAATTTTTAAAAAAATACGTTCATAAGTGTACTTGTTTACCTATATGAATAAATATATTTTTGTTTGTTTGTTTACATCTAGAAGTAATACTAGTAACTAACTAGAAGTAATCTAGTAGTAGGTACTAATTTTGACAAATATTAATAGGATAGCGAAAAGGAAATCATATAGCCTTTACACGTAAGAAAATGTAAATAAATATTTTTTAATGATTTAACGAGGGAATATAATATAAATTCGTTTTTATTTACTTAAAACAGTTTTGTTGTTGATATATAATAATTCAAATAACTTTGTTAGGAATTTAAAGAAAAACAGGAAAATATCTGAACTTTTTGAATATTAGTTCAGTTTTTAAATGCAATTTCCATATAATATTTAAGCCCAATCTTTGTTTGTATTATGTAAAACTCATTATAATCATATAATCATACCTTATGATCATACCATTACATTTGCTCTACTTTTACTTCTTGGCGCGAAATTTTTATTTTCATATAAATATTTTTTTTCAACTTGAGTAACCGAAGTACACAATATTCTATTATTTAATTTTAAATTATGTTATTATAGTTATGGTTTCAAATTACTTATCGAATATTGCAGAATCGCAGTTATCGAAAGTATTTTTTTTATTTATTAATATAGATAAACCTATAAAATACTTTATATTTAACTGTGACTAGAAAACTGTTCCAGCTGTCGTGTCGCCTTTTGTCAATTGCCAGATGCCATCTAGGTAAAGGCTTCGGCAAACCAATCAGACGACAGACAGTAGACACAGCATTCTCTCATCTAACAAGTAACATCTTTGATCTTTCAATTTTCATCTTTCATCTTTGTTCCAATGGTTCCACATAGCGTAATATTGAAGTAGTGTATTTTAATAATATCACTGTGTAGTGCGTGTTGGGCTAAACGATGCCTCTATTTGGAAAAAAGGATTTTGGTCGAAAATCAAAAAAAGATGCGAAAGAATCAGATAAGCAGCCATCCATTGAGGACAAGTATGTTCTAAAAGACCTTTTAGGAACAGGCGCCTTTTCCGAAGTTCGATTGATAGAGAGTAAAGAAAATGGACAGCTGTTTGCATGCAAAATTATTGACAAGAAAGCTTTAAAGGGTAAAGAGGATTCCTTAGAGAATGAGATCAGAGTTCTCAAAAGATTTAGCGAGAACGCAAAGGGAGATGGAGCAGAGAAGAAAATGTTTTCACACCCTAATATCGTACAGCTGCTTGAAACATATGAAGACAAAAATAAAGTTTATCTAGTAATGGAACTCGTTACTGGCGGTGAATTGTTTGACAGAATCGTTGAAAAGGGTTCATATACTGAAAAAGATGCGTCAAATCTTATTAGACAAGTTTTAGAGGCAGTGGATTACATGCATTCTCAGGGAGTTGTCCATAGAGATTTAAAACCTGAAAATTTACTATACTACAGTTCTGATGAAGATAGCAAGATTATGATTAGTGATTTTGGTCTATCTAAAATAGAAGATTCAGGCATAATGGCAACAGCTTGTGGAACACCTGGATATGTGGCTCCAGAAGTATTAGCTCAAAAACCATATGGTAAAGCAGTTGATGTATGGAGCATAGGTGTAATATCCTACATATTGCTCTGTGGATATCCACCTTTTTATGATGAGCAGGATTCAAACTTATTTGCTCAGATTCTCAAGGGTGATTTTGAGTTTGATTCACCCTACTGGGATGATATAAGTGAGTCTGCAAAGGACTTTATCCGACATCTTATGTGTGTGGATGTTGAGAAAAGATACACTTGCAAGTAAGTATTCCTATTTGTGGCAACTTTTATTATTTGGCTTAAAATTTTAGTATTAAAGAAAAAGTTTGATTGCTAGGAAAATTATTTAACTTAATATAAATTCTTGTTGAATATTATGTTGTTAATCAATCTGTCCTTCAAATTCATATTAAACACATTTAATATATATGTTAAATTTTTCTCACCATATACATTTTATATTTATTATATATACAAAATGTTTGTTGTCTAAAAATTTATATTAATTATTAAGTATAGACCTACCCTTCACCATTTTCATTTACTCTCACATTGATAATTTTATAGAGCCAGTATGTGATGTTCATCTATAAACCAAAGGCTTTCTATTGCTTTCTGAACTAAGCTAAAATTATTATAGTGTTGGAAAATAAATCATTTACATTGTTATGTATCATCATTACGTCATAATTAAGCTGCGGGGGGCAGTTTTGAATATTTATTTCCTTTTTCATTAGACAAGCTCTGGCCCATCCATGGATATGTGGTAATGAAGCCAGCAGCAAGAACATCCATGGTACTGTATCAGAGCAACTCAAGAAGAACTTTGCTAAATCCCGTTGGAAACAAGCTTACCATGCTACAACTGTCATTCGTCAAATGCAGAAACTTATGATACTTAATAGCAGTAGCTCAAGCCGCAACACAAATGCCCCAGCAAAGTCTCAAAATCAGCAACAGTAAACATCATTAAAAAGGTACTTATTACGGCTGAGATTTCCTATATGTATATTATTGGTCAGTAACAACTCAACTGTCATATATTTCAGAGTTTATTAAATGTTTGTTAAATGTCTTATATTACGAATATTCCAAAGTTAAGATTCTACTTAAGTACTTCATAAATAAATTTTGATGTAAATCTCAGCCATGCTTTGAATATTTAAGTTAAAAGGATAAACTTGATACTTAATATGCTAAGATCTGAAGTGTTAATTGAAACTTTAATTCATTGCGCTACATTGAATGACATCATTTTAATGAAAGAAGGTGTCAAATTAATCAATGAAGTATAATGGTATATTTTTAATTGACTAGTCAGTATGTTTATTAATACAGACACTTAAAACATAATAAAATTATTTAACTTTTGTTTCGTAAAATTTCCTCAGTTAAATAGGCAACGTAACAAATGTATGCTGTACTAGAACAACTGTATAGCCATTTTATGTTTACTTAATAGTAAAGAACGTCTTTTTATAGCTTTATGATATCAAAACTGACTTTTGTAAAAACAATATTTATTTACCTTTGTTGTCATGAGAAGTTTCTATTTAGAATCTCATTCTTTAACACCTAAGTTCTATATAAAAAATACCAAAGCTAATAGCTATGAAGTGTAAGGTTTTCTAAGAAGTCTACTTACAACCATTCTTCTCTATAAAAAGCTATAACTAAGCCTCATAGTCTTTACTATGACACATATTTGATATAGAACATAGGCATTAAACATGTCAGTTAAATGATGAAGTCCATGTGAGTGCTTTACTTAAAATGTGTAATCATAGCTGATATAAAATTTTAACAATATAACTATTATATTATAGGTAGATGGTCTTCTCTTTAGGATTCTAATCTTGTTACACTTATTAATAATAAATGGTGATTATCAATTTCAATTTTTAGGATTGTTGCGGATGTTATTAATATTTAAAAGCAAATTATCATATAATGTTAACTTGAAATGGCTTAAAATATTTCAATGGTTTCCAATAAAACGGTGCTTCAGAAAGAACTTAAAGAAATATAGTTTATAGTTTTGAAATGGGATGTTGTGAAAACCTGATAGTCACTGCTAGTTGATCACAAGGCACCTAGATATGTAATGTTGAAAGCATTTAATTTTTAAGTGTGAAATTGTATACCTTCTTTAAGTCTTTCTGAATTATCCACATTTGTCTAGAGATTTTGTTACATTATTCTTATTGTTTTAAATTAATCCAATGGGCTTTATTTTGATTTAAAAGTTGCTTGGTGTCGCTATTATATGCAGTGTAAGCTAAATTTACATTTAGACCTTGCATGTGTCAAAATAGCATTGGATCTGGATGATGTGTTTGCTACATATGAATTTTTATTTGACAATTTTTTTTAGGATTCTATGAATTATGATACATTTGTAAGCCCTATATTATAATCCCTATATATTATAGCCATTAAAAGGTATATTATGCTTAATATAGATTGTAAGTTTTACTACTTATTCTAAAACTGAATCCTTCCTATCTCTAGAGAAGATTACATGATTCAAGTAAATAATATATTCTATTAAAACCTATTGCACTGTTGGATTCAATGTTGTCTTATAATACTCTTCTATGACTATGATAGAATTATGCTTTTCATATGGGCCTAAAGACCGTTAAGACCGTTGTTTTATACTTCTGAACTGAATGATAAAAAATCCTATAAATAAAAAAATCATTGTTTGGTCAAGCAGTCTCTGTACTTCAAGAAAACAAAGTAAATTTTAGTAAAAAAAATCAACAGCCTTCACTTGAATGCCTCTCATATTGTAAATTGTATAGGAAGAACACATCAGTAGAGAAAGTATTTTTAAATATCTGTCTAAGACTGAAAATATAAATTTTATTATTTGAATCTTTAACATATTCTATTCATATTATCGAAATAAATCAAGTCAGTATGAAATATTTAAAAATATCTAGGTGGGTTCACAAATTGTGATCAAAGTTGTGATAATTGTTACTAATGGGCCTGTATCCCTTCAAATGTTCTACATAGTTAATTCTCACCTTAATGATTTTTTAATGAATTTGTTGTTTATTTCTTCAATTTCTGACAGCTCTCTTTATATAGAATCATGACAAAATAGATCTTATAAATTCTGACCTTTGAATCTCACTTTTTCTCATTCCTAAATATTATTTTAACTAACAAAAATAAATTGTTTATAATTATAGTATTTTTAAAATAGAACCTTTGTGAAGATTAAAAATTGTCAAGAGTTTATTTTGATATAAAAGTTTACTAATTTCTGTATTGAATAACATTCCTTAATATTATTGGTATTTTAAAAACATTCCATGACTTTAATTATTAAAATGATCATCCAATTAAATGTTTATCGTATTTTTTATAGGTTTCTATTGTATTGGTGAAATTAATTTGTGGCTACAATCAATTAATACTTTATGGCCATTATGATAATGTCTAAATGTGTGCCATCATTAAAGCCATATTTACTGAATAATACTTTATCTAAGTATAAATGTAATTTACATATACATCTTCTTTTTTTTATGTAGGATTAAGTTTTTATATTTTCTTTTATGTGCATAAATTTTATAATCATATCAAAAATATTGTATTTCTTTAACAATATAAGTAAATCGTGATTATTTATTATTAATATCTTTTATAATATGTTGTTTATGTATTAAAATCTGTAGTTTATGATTGGATAACCTTTAGCCTTGTTATTATTATAATAGTTTTGTAAGCGATTACGCGGTCTGTACAAGTAGCGGCACGAAACTCTAGCGCTGACCGTTATTGCGCAGAAGTAAAAAATAAGGTACCTAGGCTAGCGTAATGAAGAGCGTCGATTGGCTCTCCAGTCACATTCCGGCCCCCGCACCACTACACACGCGCAGCAATCCCCTCCACGTATCGGCCAGCGCTAGACTTACGTGCCTATAATTGTACAATCATTTGGATGTCAGAATTTAGCATTTCTATATAACATGTGTATAGAAGTTTTTAATAAACACTAAATACTGCATCATAATAATTATTTGGTAAATTAGTTAAACAATATCATTAACTCACAATCGTGATAAATTGAAAAGTTATGAAACGAAATTATGTTTAATTACTGTATCTCGGTTAATACGATGACATTTATACATTTCTTTTAATAGCGCACCTGAAATTATGACGTTTTGTCTTAAAATATTAATGTCTGTATTTTGTTTTTACACAGCCTATATATCTAATGCTAAATATAATTAAGGACTTGCCTTATGTGTAATGTTTAAATAAGAGCTGTTCTAAATGTTTGTGAATTCTTATTCTGGATGCTTCATTCGTTTTTAATTCAAATATTGAGCACAATGGTTTTGCATAGAGAATGTTATCGGAGAGCAATGTTTCACCCAGAATCTAAAAATCTTCTCTTATTTTTTTGACTGTGCCAAAACCACGTTATTTTTGCCAAGTTACGCATTGGTGAGCGGTTTGCTTTGCTGTTTGTTAAATTATTATGATATAGACATATTTTGTATTGTCTCACTTATCCGTCGAAAACATATAATTGTATGCAATATTTGACTTATTTTTTTTAAATATATTCCGTAGAACCTTATAAAATATCTCCTAGGCACCAGGCAAATCGTCTCAAAATGCGTAAACAGTACATAAAAATCTTAATATACGAGTTCCTTTTCAAATGTATTCTTATTTGTACGTTGTTTTGAACGTACCAAAGAAGATATTTTTCGAAAATTGTTGTGTTGAAAATTAACACATATTTATTTAGCACAATAGATAGTAGATTTTGGAAGTGATTTCCATTTTCCAAAGTTACATTTTTTTGTTTTGGTTGCGATTTTTCCGCATTACGTCTGTCCCTTAGTCAAGGTGTCATGTGAAATTATGGGTTAAAATCTGTAGTCATCTTGTGATTTAGATTTTATACTTCTTGTTCTGAACAATCAAAATTTATTAGTAGTTAATAGATGTTAGCTCTATTTTCAATGTCAATGTAAATAAAATGCCAACTTGTTGAATAGTTTTTTATTTATCCACAGCATATATATTTTATGTACACATTTAACTAAATACAATATTGAAATGAACCTTATTTGAAATTTGGTTCATGTAATTGCTAGTTTACAAGTTTTGATTTAACCAATATTTTTATTAGGGTTTTTACACGACAAAATAATATTTTGGATTAGTAGAATAAATTCACTAGTATTCAATTTTAAAAAAAAACTTGTATTATAAATAAAATGATCAAAGGAACGCATACAATCTGAGGCCAAGGAAGTTGTAGCGCAACTGGCTTCTTATATCTCAATATCATAGTTCTGTTGAACTCACGGTAATGAATTTATAACAAATTTTATTATTAAAGGAATGTTCACTGTAGTTCTTGACCCAAATGCGAGAGTTGCTTGAGAAATTGCGATGCGTTTGGAAGTGTAGTTGATCCATAAATTATCTTTCTATTCACTCCATTTGCCGCTTGTTGCTGTAACGTAAAAAAGAACGATATTATATATATGTGGTAACAATCATGGTACAATTGTATAATTCAAGAATCATGATTAGCTAATACATGTTTAACATTTTATACATTTAGGAATATTTTCACCTAAAACTCAATATACTAAGCTATGATTATCGATTACTTTCTATATATAACAAAACACTTAATAAAAATAAAAAACGAATTATGAATCTATTGCATGTACCCAGAGTAAACACAAATTATAGAGGGAGCAACATTATGGTTAGAGCGGCGAACAAATTTAATGACATAACGATTGACATTGATATGTTCGCTGAGAGTGTGGTGACAGCAAAGCTTTGACACAAAATTATTTCAACCATAATGAATGAATTGCATTGGATAACCTTTCATAGTCAACTAATTTAATTCTGTTTTTTTTATTTATGTATAAATGTTTGGAATGTTTACCTTCTTGTTATATAAAAAAAAACTATTTGTGAAGATTTGTAATTGGCCCACAATGTTATAAATATATACATCAATTTCTGTATTGTGCTGTGAATCTTCTGAATAAAAAAAAATCAACAAAATAGTGAAATTGAACCAACTTTCAACTGCAACAACATAGTTCAGTAGCCTAGTTCCCACAAAACTATTTGAAGAATATTGAATATAAGCCGTACCTTAGCAAAATCGATAAGATTATGATACTCGATGTAACTGCCACCGCCCACGATGAATACAACCGCGTCGTTCGGCGGCGGCTGTCTCGTCGCCCTGGCTCGGGCTGCGGCGTCCGTTCGCGCCGTGCGAGGGTCGAACCAGGTCAAATCGTCTCCCGATCCGATCAACGCGGACTCCACTGTGCGACTTACCGGCAGTTTCTGATTTAGATAACAATTTTGATTTTAAGCAAATTCGTAGGATAAAAAACCTAAATCTAACAGAAAGAAAGAAAGAACTTTATTAGACACAATATACATGAATGTTTCTATAAAGTAGAGTGCACTGGCCCCCACACTAGGATTCCCTGTGTTGTGGGCAGCCAGTTTCTTCCTTTTACATCTAAACTGTATTTCTTAATTAATTAATAAATTTAATAAAAGTATTTGTTTTTTTTTTCTCTTCTTTTCACGCAATGAATTCGTCGTACGTATATGTAGTGACTTTTTTACCTTTCCGGTAAAATGTTCTCCGAAGCATTTTGTGCTTGTTTTTTTATGCTACAGCATACAAAAATACATACGACCCTTAATTTTTATCTCTACCATCAACCCCTAATTTTTATTTGTTATGTCAAGTTCAAGAAGTATCATAGTTCAAGAACTGTGGTAAATACAGAGAAAAATCACAAACTCCTAAAGAGTTTTCATTCTGGAAAACCGAACAATCTCTGGGCTTGCATAGCATAGCATATGTATATGCATAGCATTGAAAATGTCCCATGTTGGTATGTACTAAAAATGTAGGCTAGGCTTTAAGGTGAAACGAAGTTCGTGGGGGCAGCTAGTATAATTTGCAGCACGTAACTTGGCAAGAGAATTTGTTTTGTTGACTTTTTGGTACGAGTTCAGTTTTAAATTAAGTTTTGATTTTGTTTTGGTTTTGTTAATTGTTGTTGTTTTAAATTTAGTTTTTGTTACGTTTATTACAATGCCAGGACCAAATACCGTTTTACGCAGACATGCCAGAAAAATTTAATTAAAATACTAATTATATATTATTAAAATAATTTTTAATAATAATATTTTTTTTACTTAATTAAAAAATGCATATTATGTTTTATTTATAACACCTAATAAATGTCACGAATTCCTCTGCTTTGTTTATATACAAGATTAAAAATAAATGATGGCAATAACCATAATGACAATCAATAAAAGTGAACAGTTTTTGTTCCACTAAGTGTACGATGCGCGAACTTGCCCCCACTACGCCAAAACCTTGCCAACTACCGTGCCGGGGACTATACTACATACAAATTCAGACAGTTTCATGAAACACAAGTATGTTATTTTATTTCTGATATAATCAGTAAATGCAACTTACATGTTTCTTGACAACTAAGTTTTTGACCCCTTCCATGACAAATGAAGAGCCTTGTGACACAAGTTTTGAAAACATCGACACTGTTTTTGTTCCACCGCCTTCATATTGGCTCGACATCTTTGTAAAGCTCCTAAAATTTAATAATTTATATTTATATGTGTGTTGCCTGGCAGATATGGCTCGAAAGCGATAAGGCCGCCTGTTGCCTACCTCCTTTTTTTTTAATTATCTTAACTGTATTGTAGTTTTGGCAACGATAAAACAAATAATCCCTATATTTAGCCTATCCGTAGGATGTAATGGTTGCAAAATATTTTTTTTATTTAAAAGGGATAATTTTTCTCGTCTGTTCTACGCCCTTTGAGTAATGTAAATTTAGAGTATTTTACTAACGTTTATAGTTGTACTTTGTGATACCTAACGCCCAAACCCAATAACCTATCTCATGTGAAAATGTTTTATTTAAATAAATAATTCATTTTTTTTATCGAATTATTTTTAAATGATTTAGTGAGAGCAATATCGGTTAAATATTTTTTTTTTCATCTTTAGAAGAATTTGTTTTTCAAACAACACTTACTTCAATCGCTTCATATAGGCCATAGCTTGGACGTCACAATTGGCCGTTTGGAGAGCGGCCTCGAATTTTTTATATTCTTCATCATTTAATTGCGAAGTACACAGATAATATATGATAAAAAGACGCATTTTATCTTCTGGAGTGCCAGCTTCCTCATCAGAGATGAGATCTAGTACAGTTTTGCTCTCCACTGCGCTGCTTTTACTCATTATTTTCTCTTCCAATTCAAAAAATGAATCCAGGCGTCTGGATTTTATTACATTAAGTATAGCTGAAAAATCAAAATAGTTTTTATATTTATATAATTTTGTAAACGTCTTTGACATTCATAAGCATGCCTTAAGTCGCATCTAAACTGTATAAATAAATTTTGATTTTGATTTTTTGATTGGACTGCTAATTGCAGCGATAAGTTTTAGGCCGCTATGACCCCTGCCGTTTGGCCAAGTCGAAATCGGGAGAAAACTGATAAAACATTCTTTTACGATTTTAAAAAAATTAATGCATACAAGTTAAGCCATTTACAAAAAATTATAATTATATACAACTTCCTAACGCTACACAAAAAATTGACGCAAAAAGCCGCATTTAGTCCAAAGTCCATACTTAAAAACTTGTTTTCTTTTCTTACTAGGGTTGCCTGGAAGAGATCGCTTGTTAGCGATAAGGCCGCCCGTTGCATCCCTAGTAATTTATATATATTGTGTTATTTGTGTTTCTTTCTAGCAACGAAGTGTGAATAAATAAATAAATAAAAAGTACAAGGATAAAAAAAAATGTATTGTTTGACGTTAGACAAGACAAGCGGGAGTGTTAGCCTAACGGCTTTTGCGTGCCACTCTCATCCCCGAGAATTTCGCTTGTAAGGTAAAAGAAATCATCGAAAGGAAACCGACATGTCTTAAATCGATTTAACTTCTTAAATCGACTTGCCTAAGTAGGAGCAGATTTTAATGCGTCCTATCACTAGAATTCTTCTCGACATTGATTTTTAGGGCACCCTGTATTTTCTGTAAATACTGAACGTCTTATAACTAGAATTCGTTTTGACGTTGATTTATAAGACACCCTGTATGTTCTGTGAATACCGAACGTCTTATAACTAGAATTCGTTTTGACGTTGATTTATGGGACAACCTGTATGTTCTGTTAATACTGCCTGTCCTATCACTAGAATTCGCCTCGACGTTGATTTTTAGAGCACCCTGTATTTTCTGTAAATACTGCCTGTCTTATCACTAGAATTCGCCTCGACATTGATTTTTAGGGCATCCTGTATTTTCTGTAAATACCGAACGTCTTATAACTAGAATTCGCCTCGACGTTGATTTTTAGAGCACCCTGTATTTTCTGTAAATACTGCCTGTCTTATCACTAGAATTCGCCTCGACATTGATTTTTAGGGCATTCTGTATTTTCTGTAAATACTGCCTGTCTTATAACTAGAATTTGGTTTGACGTTGATTTATGGTTCTGTATGTTCTGTAATAATAGTAGTACAAACCTGTAGCTATAGTAGTGTGCATATCGATTAGCCGTTTCTTCTCCATAAGCTGTGGCAACGAGTTGACAGCGCTTGTCAACCTCTGGGTGTTATCGCTGACCAGACTAAGAGCTAAATCGCTATCTGCATCTAAACCCATAGAGCTTTTCAGCTTTTTCACTTCTGCTTCTGAATTCCTATTCAACATAACAGTAATTCATTTTACAAATGATTTTTTTTATATAATAGGGGGCAAACGGGCAGGAGGCTCACCTGATGTTAAGTGATACCGCCGCCCATGGACACTCTCAATGCCAGAGGGCTCGCGAGTGCGTTGCCGGCCTTTTAAGAATTGGTAAGCTCTTTTCTGAAAGGACCCTAAATCGAATTCGTTCGGAAATATTTCAATGGGCAGCTGGTTCCACAAAGTCGTATTGCTAAAAATTATTTCTTACTAAATATATGTATATAATTATAAACCTTGTATGTTTCACTGGAGACTCCAGCAATTCATACAAAAAATAAAATGGTGAATGTACCTATATTTATCAAGATCCTCCTGAATCGCTTCAGCGACTGTTGGGAATGGACTGCCCTTATGTTCACACCATAGAGGATCTTTGGAGTCCAAATCACATGTTCTGGTTTTCACCTTTTGTCCAGGTAAAGCTGGACCAGAGCTTTCTGGTACTACAGCTCTGCAACAAAAATATTTTCAAAAACTCAGTATTCCAAAAAAATACCAGCTGTAACCTGTTAAATCACAATATTGTTACATTTTTCAGAACAATTGTTAAAAAGTCAGTAAAATTCAAGCATAAAAATTCAGATTTAGCATAAAATTTCTAAAATCTTGGAATTGGATTATCATGATTCATGTGCACTTTTTAATTTTTTTTATTTTCTCTAGATTAAGGTTCTATAGGTTAATATAAATATATTTTGCTTTTTATATAACTTCTGGTTATGCACTTCTTGCACTCATAATTTTTTTTATTAATTGTTTTCTTTTCTTACTAGGGTTGCCTGGAAGAGATCGCTTGTAAGCGATAAGGCCGCCCGTTGCATCCCTTGTAATTTATATATATTGTGTTATTTGTGTTTCTTTCTAGCAACGAAGTGTGAATAAATAAATAAATATATAAATTTTAAAATACCTGTTTAGTGAAAGATCAAGTACATCATGAGCCAGGGCCTGGTAAGTCCAAGTGTGATGTAGGGGTGTTGCCATATCAATATTCCTATCCAACAGTATTAACATGGGCCTAGTGAAACTAAAAGAGCTTCCTTGTCCGGCATTTCCATGAAAAAGATTATTTCTAGCATCCCAAAGATTTTCCCTAAGCTTTTTGTCCAGTTTTTTTGCAACCATTTCGGCAGCATTTCCTTTAGTGCTACGAATTATTGGTACAGTACCTGAAAAGGTATGATGACTAGAAAAATGAAGCTAAAGCTATATTTCTATTTACAATAATAATATATTTGTGTGTGTCTGTGTTTGGCATTTTGATGGCGGTGGTGTTAAAAATATCACTATGTTTTCTTTCCTAAAATATACTTGTCAAAATAATTTAAAACTTACCGAGAGTTACGAAAACAGAAAATAAACTTTCTACTATATCATCCATGATAGCTTCCATTTCTGTATCTTCTGTATCACCTTTATTAATAGCTAAGAAGAAACTTATTATTATTATTTGAAATTGTATATTCAGAAACAGCTGGAGATAAAAATCTTTAGCCATAGGTTAAAAAGGAAAATAATATTATTAATTGTGATTTTGGGTTGGGTTTACAATTCAATACCTTGAATTTAAGGATACTGAGTATATATAAGAGTCTAAGCGTCAAAAAAAAAACAAATTATTATCTAGTTTGATTAGGTATGTTAGTATACTAATTATGAGGTATTAAATTTTAAACCTTAACTGTGACTTTTAAAACAATGAATAGAAATAAAAAATTTATCAATATTAAAACATTAAATTATTATACATACCATAATAAGATAATGAATCAGATTTCTGGTGTTTCATAATAAATAGATCATCTTCTAGACAGATAAAATTCAAATACTGATCAAACAGTTTATGTATACTCATAACTGAATTACACTGTATGGCAGATGCTGCTAGATCTTCCAATTTCTGTCTTGTTATTGGTGAAATAAAGTTTAAGTGATACTGGTCATAGATACCATTATCTAAATCTTGGCAAATCCGACCCAGATTCTCTTCAGTGGGTGCACAAAAATATACAACTGGCACTTCAGGAATTTGGTCTCTTTCAGAGTGCAACTCGCTAAAATATTTTTTTTACATTAGATTTTGGTTTAGTAGCAGTTTTATTATTTGGACATAGGTAAGTATATATTTGATAATATAAAATATGAGATTTACAATACAGTATATATTTCTCTAATAAGGAACATTAATTAAGTAATATATCCACACTCAAACAGTTTTCAAAAAATAAATATGTTGAAGCTCAGTATAATGCAAATTCACATATTCAACACATACATTCACAGTAGAGATACTGAGAAAAACATTATCAGAGCATTTGCAATAAAGTTTAAAATTTGTATTATACTTACACATGGAGTGTAACTCCTAATTCTCTCAGTTCTTTAATAGATATCAAAGGGGAAATAATATCCTGTCCCACCCTGTCATACACAAGTACCTTCCATGTAGGCTCATTAGCAACTGCTTTAGTTAGAGGTTGATTCAGATTCAACATTTGCTTTAAAGCATCTGAAATTATTTTTTGTAGTATAATTAAAATTGAATATTGACTTAAAATATATACATAATAATATTTTATGTAATTCCAACGTAAATTATATTAAAAATTAGTAGCGACTTTAGGTAGTTTAATTTTAGTAATAATATCAATTTTGAGGCAATTTTAATAAAACTCACTCAATTGTCGTTCGCGTAAGGTAGTCATTATAATTGGTTTATTTCATATATGATCAAATATTATAAGTCTGTCGTTACACTTAAATAATATATTTTGATTTTCACTTCATTATTTACGAACCACAAATTAAAAAAATATTATCATAACTTTTATTTGGAATGTAAAATGTTTAATGTTTCCGTCAAATTCTCCGGACTCTAGAGACACGTCACATATATTTACGAAATGTCAATGCTCTATACTTTTGACGTTGATGAAGGATATGAAGTGACAGACTATAAATACAAGAGATCATGGTTAAACGCATTTAATGTATATTTCTTTTTTTGACGTTCATGGACATTATGTTACCTATGAATAAATGATTGTGAATTTGAATTCTATCACACATAATTACCAAACTAAAATCACTTATAGGCAGATTTTGGTCAATATCAAAATGTACATATTCCACAATCCGTACGTCATTTAATTCATAATTGTTTAGTCAAGCCACATTTCATATATCTAATGAAATATGGGATATACTGCAAAATTACTCACTTACAAACACTACAAATAAATTAAAAAAAGCATTATTTAGGTACAATTTTTTAAAACAGACTAATAAAATCTACCAAAAAAGCAAAATTATCAAGTTTAAACAACTATATGTTTATAGCACCTGTATCTTAATTTAAAAAAAATCTCTCCATAGTAGCTTATCAATAAAAAAATCAAATACACAACTACACGCAATACTCGTTGAGCGAGTTTGTTTATCTTGCCGAAGCCCCGTAGTCCGTACATATTATTTGCAGAAGTCTATTAGGTATGAGGGTGTGCAATTATTTAATCAAATCTAAAATTTGCAATATTGGTGTGTTTGACAAATTCAAAAAGGCAGTAAAGATGCATGTTAGAGTGAACACAGTTGACTAAAATTCAGACGGCCAATGGCGACGTGTATCTCGCTCGTATATATAGATACATATTAATATTAAGTTTCATGTAAATAAAATATTTTTTTGTGATGAGAAATAAAGTTCTTTAAACATTATATATTTAAAACGTATTATTCCAACAATCAGATATTTTGGTGTTGATCTTTTAAATGTTCATCTAGAAGCTCAAAAATAATATCCATGTCATTGATTGGTTGAATTAACGGTCTATCTTGTGTGTTTTGTTGCTCCAATCTGGAATTATAGTCCTGCTGAATTGCGGAATTTGTTCCGTTATCTTGAAAGTAGTGCTGCTCATTGTCTTGTCTAATTAGGGAATTAACTCTAGGTAAGGTATGAAATGGAATTGTATCCATTTGGCGTATTGTAGGGTAAACATTATTTGCTTGCAAAGTATTACTGTTTTTTTCCCAATAGTCATTGTTTAGAATAAGATCTTCAGATAAAGTTGCATTAGGATGAGTTTGCGTGTTTTGAGTAAATAATGCGTAACTTGTGCTAGGAGTGTTATAAACTTCTTGGGCCACCGTTTCAGTATACTCTTGACCACTCGGAACGCTTATTATTTTATCAAGATGATTTTGCGTGTTTTGAGTAAAGAATGCGTAACTTGTGCTAGGAGTGTTATAAACTTCTTGGGCCACCGTTTCAGTATACTCTTGACCACTCGGAACGCTTATTATTTTATCAAGATGATTTTCCGTGTTTTGAGTAAAGAATGCGTAACTTGTGCTAGGAGTGTTATAAACTTCTTGGGCCACCGTTTCAGTATACTCTTGACCACTCGGAACGCTTATTATTTTATCAAGATGATTTTCCGTGTTTTGAGTAAAGAATGCGTAACTTGTGCTAGGAGTGTTATAAACTTCTTGGGCCACCGTTTCAGTATACTCTTGACCACTCGGAACGCTTATTATTTTATCAAGATGATTTTGTGTGTTTTGAGTAAAGAATGCGTAACTTGTGCTAGGAGTGTTATAAACTTCTTGGGCCACCGTTTCAGTATACTCTTGACCACTCGGAACGCTTATTATTTTATCAAGATGATTTTGTGTGTTTTGAGTAAAGAATGCGTAACTTGTGTTAGGAGTGTTATAAACTTCTTGGGCCACCGTTTCAGTATACTCTTGACCACTCGGAACGCTCATTGATGCACCTGAAAGTATGCAAATCTTTATAAATATTCAACGATCTTTATATGTATATTAGATAGGTAGCCTTTTGGAGAATTAGTATACTTGCATACATTTCAGGGACTGCATGCGTTTAAATTTTTCTCATAGAAACCGCTGTCGTTTTCGTAATAATATAATGTATTAGTAAAATAATATATATCGCCTTAGATTTTAATTTCAACTATCTATACATGTATTGAAAAAAAATATTCATAAATAAAATAATCAGTGGCGATACAACCATGGGCCTCAGATTTCTGTATCTGTTTCATGGTCATTTGTCAATCTTATGGGCTAGTAGGTGATCAGCCTCTTGTGCCTGAAACACGCTGTCGAATTTTTGTGTCAAGGCAAAGGCAAGGCTTTTCTAACGATGTTTTTCTTACCTGTTCGAGCTAATGTTAAATATGTACATAGAGAGTAAGTCCATTGGCGCACAGCCTGGGATCGACCTACGACTTCAGGGATGATAGTCGCACGCTGACGCTACCAGACTAACACTGCGCTTTAATCATTTAAGTACACAATATAATTTAAAAAATTAAATAATTTTAAATTTATATTTACACCCAGTTCTCAAAACAAGGGAATAAAATTCGTAGAAACGTGTAAGTGTATAAAATACTAAGAAAGTTTTCTACCAAAATTTGTTCAGCGGTTTCAAAATACGGTTCACGTTACGGAAACAGTAAAATGTGAAGTATCACTATCATATGTAATTAATACAAAAATATATCACATTGCAGATAAAGTTAGTTGTTACTGTGGCACTCACCTATTTCGGCAATCAAGCTGCTGTTAAACTTTTTATCCTTAAGCATTTTTAAATATTCTGTTTCGGAATAATCTGAAATATAATAAAAAAATATATTGGTTCATAATTCAATAATTCTACACTAGATGGCTGCCTATTTTATGATCTGCCTTGATTTAAGTGCAAAATACAAAGGCTATCATTTATGTTCATGGAAGAATATCCTGGCATGCCCAAGTTTAATTCAAATTCAAATTAAAATTCAGAAATCATTTATTCATGTAGGTAACATAATGTACACGTATGAACGTCAAAAATGAAATCTTATATCTTTAAACGAGCAAATCTTGTATATATATATACATATATATAATTGGAATCTCGGGATCCGCTCCAACGATTTTCATGAAATTTAGTATACGGGGGGTTTCGGGGCGATAAATCGATCTAGCTAGGAAGAAAGGATAGAAAATAATCTTATCTTATATCTTTAAACGAGCAATTCTTGTATATATATACATATATATAATTGGAATCTCGGGATCCGCTCCAACGATTTTCATGAAATTTAGTATGCGGGGGGTTTCGGGGGCGATAAATCGAACTAGCTAGGAAGAAAGGATAGAAAATAACAAAAAGGTCGTGTTTGAGTGGTCCCAATTTAAACTGAAAAATGAATATTCCTGCGTCTATCGGCGAATAATAATACTAGAGTTGTCCCAATTTAAACTGAAAAATGTATCTTCCTGACATCTATCGGCGAATAATATTTTTTTTAATTGCTTTAACGACACAAGAACACTAAAGCTATTCCAGCATATATAATCTATATTGTTCATATTTCATCATTTTATTAGTATGTAATTCGTCCTTATATATAATTTCCAAAAACACAATTTAAAAAAAAAAAAAATACCGAGCAAAGCTCGGCCATCCAGGGACTATATATTAAATGCTTCTAATTTTACATTTTACTGCCAGTTCTCAAATCAAGGGCGTAGAACGGAAGAGAAGAACTGAGCTAACTCGCCGCCACTCTTTTTAATCGCCAAGTTTTTTCTTTAAGACAAAGTTTGTAAGGAGCTGCAACCATTACAACATGTTCCATATGAGTAATAAAAAATAATAAAATAAATTAAAAACAAAGATTTTTCCTCTATCAGCAGGAGGCATGTGAAATAGTAGCACGCACATACTCGTGAGAACAAAACGAAAATACGTAGTAATTAAGAAATAAAAATTGTAGTTAAACAACTAATATCACCGCATACACGAATTCAAGTACGACCAGTCACCACAAGTAGCACCCGTTCACGAGTATGACGCATGGTCAGCCATCGGCCCCCTCGCCATTTTTTAGGGAGGGAGACAACCCGACGCATGGACGCCGCCACAAGCAATGACATTTAAGTGAGCATGACGATCCTTGAAATGTGGACTTGGCTTCACAAGAAAATAGTAATAATACCAATTATACTGAAATAATTTGATACCACATGAATCACGGTTTGTACTCCTTTACAGTTTAAAAAAGTCGTAGCTGTCGAATACAGGTGGAGACGAATTTAAATACCTTCGCAGGTAAATGATTTCTGACATTTGATTTAAAAACGTATTCATGCAGACATACAATTTCGTAATAAATAATTAAAACAATTACCTGAATTAGGCCATAACATTCTTCTAAACACAAAACCTCGCATATTCTCAGAAAGAGTTTCATCGTTATTTAATCTCACTTTTACTGCAAACTAAAATAAAATAATATTTTAAATAGTGGTACTACAATAATTACCTTTAAACAACTGTAATATTATCTGATTTAATCCACTTTTGTGGCTAGAAAATTTTTACTTACTGTGGAGTCCGCTCCCGGCTTCAAAAAGACAGCTTACAGCCCAGGCCGGGAAACCACCCATTAAAATATGTATATAATGACTGCTGCGAAGCTACCTTTTGTGGTTGTGGTTGTAGTTTGTCCGTAGACTAGTAAACCAATATTATAAAAAAAATAAAACTATACCTCGCTACATCTAGCAGAATCTTCGAGAAAGATTTTTGGTGTGTAACATATAAGTACACAAGAGCGATTAGGTAAGGGCTGAGCCTTTTCTACCACTGCGGGGATCTCATTACTATCCTTATCCACAAATATTACACTTATCTTGTCCGTTTTATTAATCTAAAAATTACGGTCTAGTTAAAAATTAACTCAGATTTAAGTGAAACATTGCATTTAGTTACTTTAATATACATTTTAAGAATTACAGAACATTATGTAGCTACAAATACAATCAGCAACAACCATCAGACTCGACAGGACTTTTTTTGATAAAAGAAAATTAGTTTATTATGGAGAATTTGAACTTGTTGGCATCCCTACTCATCGGCAAAGAAGACAGAGGGTGTAGGCCGAGAGGAAAAGCTGGCGTAAAAAATCTCGCTACTCTTTTAAAAAAGCAAATCATCAAACAACACATATTTTTAAACAAATATAGTAAATTAATTAGAAGTCAGGCTACTTCCAGCACCAGTCCCAGGCCCTTTTATCAACTAAATAATCGCTAACTTTATAGTAAGACTTTTTACACAGCTTTTCTTTAATGCATTTCTTAAATTTATTAAAAGGCAGAGGGATTTTATTAAAGAAGAGTGTCCCATTTCCCAAAAAAGAATTATGTACTAACTTTAGATAATCTAGTACGGGGAAATTGCAGCCTGTGTTTGTTCCGAGTACTAACATTGTACGTATGTTCTATTCCAGTATACTTTTCACTCATCACTATTTTTGTATACATACAATAAGTTGTAAAAAGTCAAGTGACGTGTAGCAGTGGGGTATACTGGACTAAACTGGTTTTCAGGCTATATAAGCACGGCGCGCTGTATGGTCGGGCGGACTTCTTCGACGCTCGCATTAGATATAGGACGTTACTAATTGTTGTTGAATTTGTGGTTATTCGTTGTGTAATCTAGTTTAGTTATTTTTAGTAATTTTATTTGTTAATTTCTTACTATACATAATATTTTCATAAATATATTGCGAGGGAAATGTAAGTACATTAATTTCCTTGAATTTATCTCTCAGAGATTGCCTACATTTTAAATTATAGATTGCACGAACTTCTTCTTCTTCTCCAGGATGAAAACAGATTCAACATCAGCAGCATGACCCATAATAATAAGCCATAAGTCATTAAGCTGTGAACTGTAACTAAAATAAACAAGTCTAGCTGTATCGAAATCAGTCAGTGAGCGAATTGTTTTAACCGCGTAAGCTGCAGAACTAAGTCTCTTCGCCAATCCGTTGATATGAGGGACCACTGAAGTTTTTAATCCCTGGTGATTCCAAGAAATACAGTTGTATCATCCAGATTCAATTCCTTATTATTTATAATTGGTCTAGTATCCATAATCATTGCATTTTTTGCACAAAATTTAATGCATTTCGTTTTTTTTTGCACTAAGCAGAAGGTTATTCATACTAAGCCAATGAACAATCGATGAGAGAGCGTTGTTCACATCGTCAAAATGTGTTATTTAGTGTTATTTGTCGTTTGATTTTAAAAATCAAGAATGTATCATCTGCAAACAAAACTATCTGATGTGTTTTCTCTACCATAAAAGGTAGATCACATACCTTAGAGCTACCGGACCCATACCATACACAGACCGCTACAAGCCAGTGTTGCCAGATAGTCTTTTTGACCATACTCCTAGACTTATTTAATTTCTCCCCTGAAGTCCCCTAAGATAAATAATATATAATAAGATATAATAAGATAAATAAATAATATTTACTACATATTAAAGAAGAATCTTCTACAAACAACTTACTCTCTTTATAACCAGTATTATTTTTGTCGCCCAATTTATTCTGCCCTCATTCGGACACATTTCAAGGATATTTAGATTCCTAAGTGCTAGATAATCAATAAGCGGTTCACTTATTAAAGGTTTCAATTCCATGTAACGATCTCCCATTTTCAGCAATACTTGAAAACAAATTCGAACCGAATACATTTTAAACTTTGAAGCTTCGATGTTCTCTCCTGAAAAAAATAACGCCTGTCATTTAGATATATTCAAGTATTTAATTTAAAAAATTGCGGAAGTCCTAACAACCTTTAAGCTCAACTGTAATGTTCTGCCAGTTCTCAAATCAAAGGCGTAGAACGGAAGAGAAGAACTGGAAATATACTTTCCACCACCTTTTTTTTTAAATCGCGAAGTATTTTTTCTTTTACACAGCGTTTGTAAGGAGCTGCAACCATTACACCATGTTCCATATGACATCTAGCGAGCAACTTAATCGACCCAAGCGCTACGTCTACATTCAAACATTGTTCTAAATAAAAATATAAAACTTTTAAATATAAATAATGTCATTTGAAAGATTGAAACCTAAGCTTTAAAAAAACATTCAGGCCTTAAAAAAAAGCGGTTCTCTCTACAGTACTTTGAATTTGGCATTGATTGGACGCGTTTATTAAGGGAGCTCAAAAACATGCTCTTCATCATTGCATTGCACCCGTACGAAGCTGGGGCGGGTCGCTAGAAACAAAAATATAGAAAAAGGAAATAAAGTAAAACTAAATATGTTGAGTGCACCAGTTCACGAGGTAGCCTGCCTTAGATCTTAGGCCGCACTCACTAATTTTCATTACATTCTGCCAAGACGATCATAATCATGCATAAAGGGAATCCATAGTTACCCAAAGCTGTCAGGTGATTCGAATTCTCTTGAAAAATTACCCAAGCGACCATTTGCCAATCACCATACTAACCTCCAAAAGGATTGCATGCGGCACCGATTGTTTTTACAAATTCCCTTCTTTTCTGCAACTCTTCGTTGACATCTTTTTTTCTAATTCGCTGTAATGCAATTTTCTTGAATATTTCAATTGCCTGACCGTTTTTTATTCTCACATTCACTACACAGACTCCATTCTCACAATTTGGATGACGCACAATTCTATGTGGGTGAGGCCTATAAATTAATTGTGGTCGTGATGTTTATTTATTACCAACTATAATATCAATTATTGAAAAAAAAAACAAAAGAATTGTTTTTTTAATGTAAGGCATATGATAATAATATCGGTATGAAGAGATTCTGATTCGGAGAGTGTTGTGTTCAACACATAGATGTAGGGTTTCTCAGTATCTTCACCGCTTTTATCATAGAGAGTGTTCATAGTGATAGGTTCTTCGGATTAATACTTGCATCTGAGTTGTATCATACAAAATACCATGCGTATCACTTCGACTTCCGCAGCAAGCATTATGAGTGTATCAAAGGCAGTTTTTGCCGAACTATATTGCCGAACTAATTCGACTTAGGGTCCTTAAAGAAAAGAGCGTGCCCATTTTTCAAAGTCCGGTAACGCACTTGAGAGTCCTCTAGCAATGTGGGTGTCTATGGGCGGCGGTATCCCTTAACATCAAAAGAGCCTCCTGCCCGTTTGGCTCCAGCTACTTTAAAAAAATCGAATACAAATATTTTATTGCCAGTACTTGCACATACAAAATACAAAATTATACATACACGTGTTTCCCGTTGACGTCGTCTGTGAAGCAAGAAACGAGGACTATTGCAGTTGTGTCAAAGGGACAATGAATTTTTATTGTAGGATATTCTGGCCTTAAACTATTAGATTCTCCGTAAATGATGGTACCATTGCGGTCTTTCTCATGATAACGGAATCTAAACAATATATTTAATAAAGTTTAATCATATATTTACCTATTTTCTTAAATACTATAATACGCCTTCTTAGCCATAAGTATTGTTTCAGGATACATTAAATGGATTGAGGCAGACAGATAAAAGAAACGACGAGTTTTACTTTAAAGCAAAAAATTTACATATTTTAGAAGAAAAGCATATAATATAAAAGGTTAATATTTTTAAAGTGAAGAAACCATTCAAATTAATGTTTATTTACACGTAATCATTGTTTATCACTCGAATGCCGTCTAATATCATAAAGTAAAATTTGAGACGACAGAATTTTATAAGAGTCGTGTAGATATTAATGAATGGTCAGTTAAGTTATTTTTAACAATTAGTTTATACTAGTTGTCACTAGAACGGAACAGGCCTTAACGAGTTTGCCAACACAATGCTAATAACGAATCTCAATCATACCAACTTACTTGTTATCTCTTTTAAGCACCTTCTCAAGAAATTCAACACGAGGCCCATAATTATTGGACGTCATATTATCTGAAAACCAACAATTAGATATCCAATTAATGAGAAAGTGCGACTTGTGCATCACATGAATAAATCGCAAAACCTTTAATCGTCGTGATTTATACGCAAAACGTGACGATGTATAACAGGAAGGGAATGCAATCCCGATCTTACGATATATCTATCGTATGGTTAAGTCTGAGAGGGCATTGTCAGCTGCTGGAAACATAGCGTACATAAGATACCGCTTATCAAGCAGCACTCTCGATACTGCCAGGTTCTTAACTTACTCCAGGTTATTACAAAAACACTCCTATATATCTAGATTCTATTGTAATTCTCAATGACAGGAGATCACGTATTAATGATCTCGACTCGAGATTGCAATCTCTAATGATAAAACAATATCAAGGAAAACTTTTGGGCAGTCACTATGGGACAATATTATATGACTTAGTTTGTATATTATATTATGTTTTTTAATGTGTAAAACAAATCTTTTTTTTTATAAGAAAAATTACAAAATAACTCGTAAAAATATTTAAAGCAAATATTCGAAGGGCATACTGATGGGCAGATGTTTTAGTTACACTTGATAAAAACTTATTAAGTAGTAAATATTACTCAATGTGACATAATATAAAGTCCGTTATGGATTTTTTTCATCACTATTGGTGTTTGAAATAGATAAGATTTTACGCGAAATAATTTGGATAACATATGTTGATACTCAATTTACATTACCGGGTCACAGCGGCCAGCGAGATAGAACTTGTCATATTACTTAAGGTCGGTGAAATATGTTTGAAATAATCCCTTTGTAAATTAATGTATGAGCTAAATATGTTTCCTTTTTTCACTCCTTACTTGAGAGATACACAATCTTTGCTATTTCACGTGCATTTTGAAGCGGGCATTTGCATTGACGAATGTAGCAGAGGTTTTGGCCGCGGCCCATACGGTCGCGCTATTGGCTTAACTTTACTAACGGTTTGATTTCGATAACAATTTCGATAATTTTATCTACGAAGTAGTAAGAAATATTTTGTAAGAATAGTAATAGTAGAGAGGAAGTACAAATATAATAAAACACTTAAATTTACTCGAAATGTAGGTAATAAATAATTAAATTTAATCAAAAATGTTGAACCAAATAAAAAATATCTAAAGATTTTGTGTTTTTTTGCCTAAACAGATAAAGTAATTATTATGAAACTTTTAACATTGCGTTAATGATTAATAATAAATTGTAATAAAAAGAACAACTCTAACGTATCGTAAACGTAATTTAATAAGTAAAATCTCACCCAATTTATAAATAGATTCTACTCTTATTCCTTTATATGTTTTTATTATTTAGCACTATTATTTAATCGACACTTTCAAAAGATGTTACAGACAGTCACGCTTCCTCAGTGGCCTATACGTCTGTACTAAAATATATTATGCTTTACTAATGTGACGTCACAGTATTAACGCTTTACGTTTCCCATTCGGAGCCCCATATCGCAACAATTCTACTTGACTTGATCAGTTCATTTGATAACAGAATCTGGAATTTGGATAGTATAATATAATATAATAATATAAGGCTTACATAAATAAATAAAACATTTTAATTCCAGGTATTATTCTTTAATGGCAGGGGAGTAAACGCGTATTAAAATACGAACACACCAGATGTGCAATGAGTCTTCGAAGAATACGTCCCAGCCTCCAGAGCAACGTTTATCCTTCAAGTCGATTGCCGATGCATGCTCAGGAGCTCTTCGGTCTTATGATGTATCATATGCAATCTGCATCATAAGACCCCGGGGGAGATTCACAGCCGGGGTGTCATTGGGTGGCTATTCATATAAACGTCGAAAAAGTTGGGGAATACTTTGATTCATTTGGACGTAAACCTATTAAAACAATAGAAGGATTTTTAAGAAGGAGTTCTTGCATGTGGAGGTACAATAGCGTTACGGTTCAGGATTATCTATCAGCGGTGTGTGGAGAGTACTGCTTGGTATATGTATACTTCAAATTCAATTAGAAAACTTCCTTAGAAATTTTACATGTGACTCAGTTAATAATTAATAGTAAATTTGTATAGAAATACAATGCACATATAACTAAAGGCCAGATTTAAGAAAGTTATAGTGGACGACCCCACGCACTCCACCGCATACGCTCACAAGTAACATTTTCGAAGTGAAATTTCGCTTGGAACACGATTTGGCGCTTATTATAAGCATATTAACAAGTTAGTGCTTCCAAAAGACGACATAGACGATTATTCTTCCGTTGACTAAATTTGAAGGCAGGCCTGGTCATATGCGGGAGGGTAAAATGCAAAAGGTGGATAAAACTATTCAATATTATTTAATAATAAACTTAACGATGGATGGTGTCATGGGATCTTTACAATTACTTATGCATAGATAGACATTATTACGAATATGTACAATTACAATAAAATATTTTATTACGAGCGTTTTTTTTCAATATAACGCTCCTTCTTACCAACGACGTACGTGTGCGACACTTGGACGCCTGAAGGGAAAGGTGGAAGTTAGGGACTCACGTGCCTCACTGGTTGACAAGTTTTTGATAGTTCCGTCAACCTACCCCTAAAGTCAAACAACCTCGGTCTCCCCTACTCACTATATAGATATATTTAAAACGTATTAATCCAACAATTAGATATTATGAAATGTTTCGACGTGTTAACGTTCATCTAGAAAGTCAAAAACAATATCCATGTCATTGATTAGTTGAGAATCCCTATATCCAATTTGGGTATTAAAGCTAGGTAACATATCAATTTCATCCATTTGGCTCATTGTAGGGTAACTTGTGCTAGGAGTGTTATAATCTTGGGCCGCCGTTTCAGTATACTCTGGACCACTCATTCTTTCACCTGAAAGTATACAAATCTTTATATTTTTGTTTGTTTGTTCCCTTTTATAAATATTTTTGTTGTAAAATGTATAATGTATTGGAATATAGATGGATCTTTGGCTATATTTTCAGTGTATTTGTTTGTAATTATATATAATTTATGTTAGCTGTAGGATTACTAAATAAATACATATCCAACGATCTTTACATGTATATTAGATATATAGCCTTTTGTAGAATTAGTATACTTGCTTCCTTTCCAGAGGCATTTAAGTTCTTCTATAAAGTAACCGCTTTTGAATCGACAGGCTGTTAGTGAAGTGAGTTGCGAGTTGAAATCACGGATTGACAGAATCGCAAGGCAGTTCTCAAAACAAGGGAAGAAAGTTCGTAGAAAAATTTACATTTTGTGTATCAAATACTCAAAAAGGTTTTTACCAAAATTTGTTTAGCGATTTCAAAATATGGTACACGTTACGAAAAAAGTAAATTGTGAAGTATCACTATTATATGTTATTAATAAAATATATTTTATTATTAATATATTTAATTAATAAAATATATAAATACATCACATTGCAGATAAAGTTAGTTATTACTGTGGTACTCACCTATTTCGGCAATCAAGCTGCTGTTAAACTTTTTATCCTTTAGCATTTCTAAATATTCTGTTTCGGAATAATCTGAAATTGAATAAAAAAATATATTGGTTCATAAAGGGAAAAGAATTCTACACTCGTTTGCTGCCTATTTTATGATCTGCTTTGATTTAAGTGCAAAATACAAAGTCTATCATTTATGTTAATGGAAGAATATGCTTGAATCTGTCTGTGAAGACGAATTTAAATACCTTCGCAGGTAAATGATTTTTTACATTTGATTTAACAACGCATTCAGGCAGGCAATTTCGTAATAAAAAACAAAGCTAAAAAAGGTGGAATATGAGGATATTTTGTTTGGCCATTTTATAAAATACATAAAAAATAGAATAATTACCGGGATACACAATTCTTCTGAACACAAAACCTCGCATATTCTCAGAAAGAGTTTCACCGTCATTTGATCTTACTTTAACAGCAAACTAAAATAAAATTATATTTTAATCAGAGATACCACAAAGAAGGATTAAAAAATTACTTTTTACTTTTAAACTACTTATATTTTTTTCAGATTTAATCCACACCACTTTTGTGGCTAGAAAACTTTAACTTACCTACTGTGGAGTCCGCTCCCGGCTTCAAAAAGACAGCTTACAGCCCAGGCCGGGAAACGACCCATTAAAATATGTATATGTGGCCTGCGAGGCTGCCTTTTGTGGTTTTGGTTTGTCCGTAAACTGGTAAACTAATATCATAATAAAATCTAAAATAAAACTATACCTCGCTGCACCCAACAGAATCTTCGAGAAATATTTTTGGCGTGTAACATATAAGTACACCACAGCCATTAAAAAAGACAAAGGGCTGAGTCTCTTCCATTACTGCGGGGAACTCATTAGAATCCTCATCCACAAATATTACACTAATCTCGTTCGTTTTTTTAATCTAAAAATTCCGTTCAAATTAAAAATTAAAAAGATTTAAGTTAAAGGTAGCATTAAGTTACTTTAATACACATTTTAAAAATGGTAGTAGATTATGTAGCGAAAAATACAATCAGCAACAACCATCAGACTCGACAGGCATTTCTGCAAATGCTCGAAGCAGATAGACTGCATTATGCGGTCGTCTTCCAGTCGTGTACGACTTTAACGCGACCGCTCTACAGCAGTCGGTCTCGTTTGCAACATACGGTCCGTCTATGACCAGCGTAAGACCGGCCAAGGAACCACAGATGTTAATGCGCCCTTATCATAATATTTACTATTAAAGAACAAGGAAATTTAAAATATAACGATTGTTACCATCTGATGAACACTTTTTTTCGTTTTTAAAATAGAATTTTGCACAAACAACTTACACTTTTTATAACCAGCACTATTTTTGTCGCCCAATTTATTCTGCCCTCATCCGGACACATTTCAAGAATATTTAGATTGCTAAGTGCTAGATAATCAATAAGCGGTTCACTTATTAAAGGTTTCAATTCCATGTAACGATCTCCCATTTTCAGCAATACTTGAAAACAAATTCGAACCGAATGCAAATTAAACATTGAGGCTTCGATGTGCTCTCCTGAAAAAAATAGGGCCTGCCATATAGATATATTAAAGTATTTAATTTTAAAAAAATTACGGAAGTCCCGACAACCATTAAGCTCAGTTGTAATGTCATGCACGTTTTGTCGATAATATTTAAATAAAGTAAATACACATTACGTACGTAAAAACACCTAAAGACATTTCGAACCATTTCGATGTCGTCGACTTTCTAACAAAGAACCCGCATCAACATTTTTGGGTATACCTATTTGAGCATTTGTGTTGTGAGTGATATAGAGAGCGGTTTCATCGGCATAGAAGGCTAGATCCACTTTCGGAGCCCTAGGGATGTCGCCGGCATACAGCGGTAGGGGCGAGAGGACCGAGTCTTGAGGAACTCCGGCCCTGATTGGTCGAGGAGACGATATCGTTCCTTTTACGCGATAGCGCATTGAACGGTCGGACAAGAAGTCGTGTACGATACGCACGAGTCTTAGTGGCACTTGAAGGTGGAGAGTAGAGGTAAAGCTTGTAAACCATGACGTTGTGCCACACCTTGTCGAAAGCCTTCGCTATGTTCCAGGGAGCTGTTCATCCCGGAGAGGATGTGCTCCGTGATCCGATGGATTTGATGGACGCAAGAGTAGGCCAGCCTAAAGCCAAACTGCTCATCGGGAATGAGCCCCTTTTCTAGGGCAACGTCTAGGAAGCGCTTTTTCACTACCTTCTCGTACAGCTTTCTCAGCGTGTTGAGAAGGCTGATAGAGCGGTAACTGGTGGAATTGTTTCGAGGCTTGCCTGGCTTGTGAATACCAATGACAATGGCCTCTTTCCACTGCGCCGGGAAGGTGCAGTTTTTGAGTAGGCAAATTGAATGTGGCCACTAGTAACCATATCAGATGGGGCGGGAGGCACCGGAGGACAAGTAGGAGATGGCGTCGAGACCTGGTGATTAACGAGGCAGTGAACTCTTGATTAGAGTTTTGACCTCGGCGATCGACGTAGGAGGGAGCGGCTCGAGAGAGAGGGGCAGTTCGACTATGCGTTCGACTTCCCGGTTCACGTGTTCAACGTGCGCCGGGTCGCTATGGTCGAGATACGGCATGCACTACTCCACTAGGTTGACGGCTAAGCACACGCCTTTTTCGACGTCATTGAATGCGTCAGGCAGGCCACCGTGCCGGTGTTAAGGGAACGCGCGAGAGACCAATAGGCCGTGTGCGATGGTGACAATTCGCTGGTAAGACGGTCCCAGTGCTCGTTTCTTATTTCACGCATGCGCTCTTTGACTCGGCGCTGCGAGAGGGCGTCCTGCCTTTAAAAAAATGTGTACCATAGCTACTTTCACAGAGTTATTTCGTACGGTATTCTACTATGGAGTGCTGCTGCAGAAGTTCAATCCATATTTGTGTTGCAGAATTGGGCTGTTCGGGGTATTTGTTATGTTTCCCCAAGGGAGTCGGTATGGAATAAGTTTATAGAAACTAATTATTATGACATTATCCGGTCAATATATTCTTGAAGCCTTGTTGTACATACAATTTTTTTTTAACGATTTTAAACAAATGGTGACTTTCACCAGTATAATACGCGAAATAGAACTAATTTGAGTGTGCGACCAACTAGGCTCCAGAAGATAAACCACTCCTTACATGGAAATTGTATTCGTTTTTATAGCAAACTCCCAAGCGAAATTAGAGAATAATTACTAAATAAATTCAAAGCCCTCGTTGAAAGTAAATTAATTAATAAAGCTTTTCCTTGGGATTGATTTGCTCCAGTTCAAACAATTTGTATTAAAAACTTGGCAATTGAAAAGAGTGGCGGAAAGTTTCTTGCCTGCTCTTCTTGCCCGCTGTACGCCCTTGACTTGCGAACTGGTAGTTAATGTAAATTTACAATTAGTTTTTTTTAACGATCATAAGTGTACTTATTTATCTATATGAATAAAGATATTTTGTTTGTTTATTTATTTGATCTTAGGCCGCACTGACTAATTTTCATTACATTCTGCCAAGACGATCATAAGCATTCATAGACGCCAGGAAATGCATAGTTACCCAAGGGTGTCGGGTGATTCGAGTTCTATGCGAGTTACCTAAGAAAGTTTACACTGAGTTGGCCCCTTGAAAAATTACCAAAGCGACCATTTGCCAATCGCCATACTAACCTCTAAAAAGATTGCATTCGGCACCGATTGTTTTTACAAATTCCCTTCTTTTCTGTAACTCTTCCAAGGCATCTTTTTTTAAAGTTCGCAGTAATGCAATATCCCTGAATACCACAACTGCCTCACCGTTTTTTATTATCCCATTCACTACACAGACTCCATTCTTACAGTCTGGATGTCTCACAATTCTATGTGGGTGAGGCCTATAAATTAATTGTGGTTGTGGTTTTAATTAATTACCAACTATAATATCAATTATTGAAAAAAAACAAAAGAATACTTTTTATTGTAAGGCATATGATAATAATATCGGTATGAAGAGATTCCGATTCGGAGAGTGTCGTCGTGCGCCGTATATAGATGTAGGGTTTCTCTGTATCTTCCACCGCTTTTATCATGGAGAGTGTTCATAGTGATAGGTTCTTCGGATTAATACCTGCATCTGAGTTTTATCATACAAAATACGTATCATTTCGACTTCCGTCGTTCCGCAGCAGTTATGAGTGTTTCTAAAGGCAGTTTTTGTCGCGATATATTGCCGAACCAATTCGACTTAGGGTCCTTGAAGAAAAGAGCGTGCCAATTCTTAAAAGGCCGGTAACGCACTTGCGAGTCCTCTCACAATCTGGATGTCCATGGGCGGCGGTATCTCTTAACATCAGACGACCCTCCTGCCCTTTTGCCTCCTGCTACATTAAAAAAATCGAATACAAATATTTTGTTGTCTTTCAGGGTACTTGAAAATACAAAATACATTATTATACATACATGTGTTTCCCGTTGACGTCGTCTGTGATGCAAGAAACGAGGACTATTGCGGTTGTGTCAAAGGGACAATGAATTTTTATTGTAGGATATGTTCGCCTTAAACTGTTTCCGTAAATCGTCTTACCATTGTTATTCTTCTCAGGATTAATGGGATCTGGATAAGGGAATCTAAAACAAATATATATTTAATAAAGCGTAATCATATATTGCGTAATCAAGAGACCAATACCCCCTAGGATTGCCCCCTCCCAAAAAACACAACATACAGAAACAAGACAATACACACGAAAACAACGGAAAAGAAATAAATGTCAAAAAATATAAGAGAAATAGTATTTACATAGCAACGCTTAACACCAGGACTCTAAGAACAGACGAATCTTTACAAGAACTGGAATATGCCTTAGGTTTTATAAAGTGGGACATTATTGGCCTAAGCGAAGTGAGGAGAATGGGAGAAAAGATTGAACAACATGAAAACTACATATTATACCATATAGGAACCACACCAGGCCTACACGGTGTCGGTTTCCTTATTAAAAAATGCTACAGTCAATACATACAGTCCTTCATTGGAATATCAGAACGAATTGCACAACTAAATATCAACTTGCCTGGGTATGCAACTGTGTCAATAATTCAAGTATATGCACCGACAGAGCTGACACCAAAAGACATAAAGGATAATTTCTACGAAGACCTGGACAGGACTCTGGCAGATGCACACAAGGCAATCATACTGATGGGAGATTTCAATGGCCAGATTGGTAAAAGATTAACAAACGAAAATAACATGCTAGGCCAATTCAGCACAGGAAAAAGAAATGATAACGGACAAAGACTAATACACCTGGCACAGGCACATAACCTTAGGATATTAAATAGTTTATATAAGAAAAACAAAAATAAAAAATGGACCTGGATTTCTCCAGACGGGAACGTGAAAAATGAGATCGATTTCATATTGTCAAATAAACCTAAATTCTTCAAGGATATAACCACAATTAATAAGTTCAACTTTAACACAAATCATCGTATGGTAAGAGGAGCCATTTACCTAAATGAGATAAAAAAGAGGAGACAGTATACTAAGAAAAGAATTACACCAAGTCAAATCCCTCTCACCGTCCCAGAAAACTTGTTGACAACATTGAAAGATAATTTACTGAATAACAACAAGAGTGAAAATATTGAAGAAAAATATAATCTAATAGAAAAAGCGCTGAAAGAAATATCCAGAAAATTATATACCCTAAAAAACAAGACAGATAAAATAGGAGACGAAGCCAGACTTCTACTTGAGACCAGGAAAACTTTATTAAAAAACAAGAAACAAAATAGAAAACAAATAACCCAGCTAATTAAATAAATAAATGAAAAAAATAGGACTCACAGGAAACAAATTAGAACCAGAACTATCCAATTCCACATTGAAAAATCTGGAGGCATAAAGAAAGCTCTGAAAGAACTGAGAGAGAATACCTGTTGGATTCCATCCATCAAAAGCAAGACATCTAATAAGAAAGCAACAAAACGACCCGAAATTATGGAAATAGCAACAACATTCTATAGTAAATTATATGATGATCCAGACTACACAAATACTCAATACCCACAGGAAGAAGACGAAGAAGCTACCCTCCCAATATTAGAATCCGAAGTAAGAACCGCAATACTGTCCCAGAAAAACTACAAAGCCCCCGGAGAGGACGGAATAACAAACGAACTTTTGAAGGAATGCCTAGACTACATAATAAGTGATATTACCAATATATACAACGATATTCTGACTAAAGAAACAATACCGCAACAATGGACATCGTCAACCATCATATTGCTCCATAAGAAAGGCGACAGGGCAGAAATAAACAACTACAGACCGATCAGCCTGATCTCCAATCTATATAAGATATTTGCAAAGGTAATATTGAACAGAATTAGCTCAAAATTAGACGAAAATCAGCCGAGAGAACAGGCTGGATTCCGAAGCGACTTCTCAACAATGGATCACATTCATGTCGTCAAACAAATTATCCAAAAGAGCAATGAATACAAAAAGACATACTACTTGGCATTCGTAGATTACAGTAAGGCATTCGACTCTTTGAAACATTCACACATTTGGGACGCTCTACACTCACAAGGAGTGCAACGAAAATATATCAGGATAATAAAAAACATATACAAAGAATCAACGGCAAAAATTCAGACTGAAAGGAAAGGAGAGGCCTTTAAAATAAAAAAGGGAGTACGGCAAGGTGACCCCCTCTCACCAAAACTATTCGCATCTGTACTACAACACATATTTCGTAAAATTAACTGGGATGAGTATGGGATAAATGTAAATGGCAAAAAGCTCAACCACCTTAGGTTCGCAGACGACCTGATTCTGCTTAGCGAAAACCAAGAGGGCTTAAAAACAATGTTAACGCAATTAGACAGAGAGAGCAGAAAGGTGGGTCTGACTATGAATCTAGACAAAACAAAACTAATGACAAACAACATAAAAACACCTATACTGTTAGATTCAAATCAAATAGAATATGTCGATGAATATACATATTTAGGACAGATCATTGCACCGGAAAATCAAATGCAAAAAGAAATTAACATCAGAATAAATAAAGCTTGGAAAAGATTCTGGTCTCTAAAGGAAGTTATGAAGAATCCACATATGCCCCTTAAAGATAAGACTACATTGTTCAACTCTTGCATACTACCAACTTTAACCTATGGAGCACAAACCTGGGCCCTCACTAGCAAACAGAGTGGAGCACTCAGAGTGTGCCAAAACAAAATGGAGAGGAGCATCCTAAACCTCAAGCTAAGAGACAAAGTTAAACTTAAGAATATAAGAAGCAAGACAAAAGTTATGGATGTCACTCACACAGTGAAAAAGCTTAAATGGAACTGGGTAGGCCATATGGTAAGAAACAAGAAGGGAAAATGGACAAAAGATGTTACTGAATGGTATCCTCGGGATGGGAAAAGAAAGAAAGGAAGGCCAAAAACAAGATGGGAGGACGATATTAGAAACATAGCTGGAACAACATGGCAAAGAAAAGCCGCAGATAGACATGGATGGGAAAGCCTAGGGGAGGCCTATGCCAAAAGGCAAACTGATACCGAAAATTGAAATAAATTTAATGTATATTTGTATCAGGTTAATCAGTAATAAAGGCTATTTTTATTTTATTTTTATTTTATTAATCATATATTTGCCAATTTTCTTAAATACTATAATATGCCTTCTTAACCATATGTATAGTTTTAGGATCCATTAAATGGATTGACACAGACTTATTAAAAAAAATGATGAGTTTTACTGTAAGCAAAAATGTTACATAATTTAGACGAATAGTATGTATAAAAGGTTTATAATTTTTAAGTGAAGAAAACATCAATCAAATTAATGTTTATTTACACGTAATCGTTGTTTATCACTCGAATGCCATCTAGCGGAACGATTTGGACGTAAAAACTCCATCATCATCATCAGCATCATTAGTAAACTATAGCAAAATGAAACTTTATATCATAAAAGGTTTTTTATTTGCAAAAAATCATAAAGCAAAATTTGAGACGACCGAATTTCGAGTCGCGTATTTATGAATGGTCTGTTAGTTATTTTTAACAATTAGTTTATACTTATTGCCACTTGAATAAATCAGGCCTTAACAAATTTTCTAACACAGTACTGATATAATAACGAATCTCATTCATACGAACTTACCTGAAAACTCTTTTATGCACCTTCTTAAGAAATTCAACACGAGGCTCATAATTATTGGACGTCATATTATCTGTAAACCAACAATGACATATTCTAATTAATGAGAAAGTGCGAAGGAATAAATCGTGACGAAACCTTTAATAGTCGCGATTTATACGCAAAAAGCAGGAATGGAATGCAATCCCGATCTTACGATATATCTATCGTATGGTTGAGTCTGAGATGGTGTTGTCAGCTGCTAGATACATAGCGTGCATAAGATACCGCTTATCAGACAGCACTCTAGATACTCTCAGCTTCTTAAACAAGTTATTAGAAAATCACTCCTAAATATCTAGATTCTATTTTAGTTCTCAATTACAAGAGCTCTCGAAGTAACTATCTCGACTCGAGATTGCAATCTCTAATGACTGACAGAATAGGCAGGCAGGCTAACCTTTCTTATAAAACAATATTAATAAAACTATTCTGCAGTTACCGTCATGTGGAAATATGATACAATATTACATTAGTGTTTTTTTAATGATGATTTTTTGAATATATTAAAAATAATTTCAAAATAACTGTAACTGTAAAAATATTGGACGCAAATATTCCAAGGACACACTGATGAGCAGATATTTGTTGTATGTTGTTTGTTTGTACTGCTACAGAAAAGACAACAGAACTATGTTTTAGTTACACTAAATAAAAACTTATTAATTACAAAAAATTACTATTTATTACTTTATATTACTTTAAAATGGAAAACAAATCTGAATAAGGTGAAATATATTGTTTAGAACATTGATATACAAAATATATTGGTTTTTTGTACATCAATGGTTTAGAAGTAGAATTGTGATATATAAAGTCCGTTATGGAATTTTTTCATCGCTGTTAGTGTTTAAAATAGATAAGCTTTTACACGAGATAATTTGGATAACATTTATGTTAGTTCTCAATTTACATTCAGGGTCGTAAGGTTCAGGGCATTACATTATCGGGTCACAACGACCAGCGAGATAGAACTTGTCATATTACTTAAGGTCGGAGAAATATGTATGAAATAATCCCTTTGTAAATCAATGTATGAGCTGAATATGTTTCCTTTTTTTCGCTCCCTACTTGAGAGATACACGATCTCTGCTATTTCACGTGCATTTTGAAGCGGGCTGCATTTGCATTGACGAATGTAGCAGAGGTTTTGCCGCGGCCCTCGCGGCCACGCTATTGGTCTAACGTTTCTAACGGTTTGATTTTGATAACAATTTTCATGATTTGGTCTACTTGTAAGAATAAAAGAACAATTCTAACTTACCGTGAACGTAATTTAATAAGTTAAACCCCACCCTAATTTATAAAGTTTCTTCTCCTAATCCTTTATATTTATTATTATTAAGCACTTTTAATAAATCGACACTTTCAAAATATGTTACGGACAGTTACGCTTCCTCAGTGGCCTATATGTTCTTAAAGGTCTGTTATCTAAAGCTGGCGGCTTAAACACATTTACACTTTGTGCTTGAGTAGTGTCTGTGAATAAGCGCGAGGTGTGACGTCACATTGAATATGCATCATTAAAAGACTGTCCGTCGCGCTCGGTCAAGCTTATGATAAAAGAGACAGATATTGTTTTGCTTTTGCTACTGTTTATAAATACATGTTGATCTTTTTTCTCATTATTATTTTGTCGGATTGTTCTGATCTTTATTTAGAATTTTCTTAACAAACAAAATGTTGAACCAACTTGAAACAACGTTAATGGAATAGTTAGTAAATTCTAGTAGTTATATATAGTATGTATATTTATAAATATTATATATTCTAAATTTAAATTTACATTCAGTTCAAAAGTCAAACGCGTAGCGCTCTACGGTGGAAAAATTGACATGAAACCTTTTTTTTTTAAATCGCCAAGTTTTGAGTCACACAATTTGTTTGTAAGGCAGATAACCTGCATAATTCGCCAATGTTTCGGGTTTTATCGAAGTAGTATTCGTATTTCAGCCATCCATTTAATTATTTTGGTTCTTACTCGCAATACGTCCATTCACATGAAATTGGGGTTATGTATGACAGTATTAGTAGTTTTTAAATATATTTCATTAATCCAAGCATCTACCAGTTCTATCTATGCACTTTTGCCTTCGTATAGGTAGTTCATTGATGCCTTCACTAAAAACCATTCGGGCGAAAACCAATAAATTGTTTGAAAACAGTTTCGCCTGCTCCAGCAGAGTTATATCTTTACCTTGCAAGAAGTTATCCGATGTACAGTGCGTGGTCCAGCGTTGTCGGGAAGTGTGCGCCAAAAGTGGCCTGGAGCGATTGCTGGTCATTAGGTAGGTTGGTTGTTTAGTAGTTAGCTTTTCCATCATGGTTTGGAGTTATCTAAACTATTAAGTTACATAACTTAATAGTCTAGACAGATTTAAGAAAGTTATAGTGAACGACCCCGGCACTAGTCCACCAAACACTCACAAGTAACTTTTCCAAGTAAATTTCGCTTGGAACACGATTTGGCTGGTTTCAGGTTTGGCTGGGTTCAGCAATTGCGATGTACGCTTATTATAAGCATATTAACAAGTTTTGATAGTGCTTCTAAAAGACGACTTAGTTTAGAAATTCTTCCGTTGACTGAAATTGAAGGCAAGCCTGGTCATATGCGGGAGGGATGGATGTTGTTCCGCCATAAATAATAATGAATAGTTTTATCCGCCGAAATTAATGCCGGATGGGATCTTATTTTCTATTATATTTATATTATATATATATATATATACATAATAATATTTTATGTAATTCCAACGTAAATTATATTAAAAATTAGTAGCGACTTTAGGTAGTTTAATTTTAGTAATAATATCAATTTTGAGGCAATTTTAATAAAACTCACTCAATTGTCGTTCGCGTAAGGTAGTCATTATAATTGGTTTATTTCATATATGATCAAATATTATAAGTCTGTCGTTACACTTAAATAATATATTTTGATTTTCACTTCACTATTTACGAACCACAAATTAAAAAAATATTATCATAACTTTTATTTGGAATGTAAAATGTTTAATGTTTCCGTCAAATTCTCTGGACTCTAGAGACACGTCACATATATTTACGAAATGTCAATGCTCTATACTTTTGACGTTGATGAAGGATATGAAGTGACAGACTATAAATACAAGAAATCATGGTTAAAAGCATTTAATGTATATTTCTTTTTTTGACGTTCATGGACATTATGTTACCTATGAATAAATGATTTTGAATTTGAATTATATCACACATAATTACCAAACTAAAATCACTTATAGGCAGATTTTGGTCAATATCAAAATGTACATATTCCACAATCCGTACGTCATTTAATTCATAATTGTTTAGTCAAGCCACATTTCATATATCTAATGAAATATGGGATATACTGCAAAATTACTCACTTACAAACACTACAAATAAATTAAAAAAAGCATTATTTAGGTACAATTTTTTAAAAAAGACTAATAAAATTTACCAAGAAAGCAAAATCATCAAGTTTAAACAACTATATGTTTATAGCACCTGTATCTTCATTTAAAAAAAAATCTCTCCATAGTAGCTTATCAATAAAAAAATCAAATACACAATTACACGCAATACTCGTTGAGCGAGTTTGCTTATCTTGCCGAAGCCCCGTAGTCCGTACATATTATTTGCAGAAGTCTATTAGGTATGAGGGTGTGCAATTATTTAATCAAATCTAAAATTTGCAATATTGGTGTGTTTGACAAATTCAAAAAGGCAGTAAAGATGCATGTTAGAGTGAACACAGTTGACTGAAATTCAGACGGCCAATGGCGACGTGTATCTCGCTCGTATATATAGATACATATTAATATTTTCATGTAAATAAAATATTTTTTTGTAATGAGAAATAAAGTTCTTTAAACATTATATATTTAAAACGTATTATTCCAACAATCAGATATTTTGGTGTTGATCTTTTAAATGTTCATCTAGAAGCTCAAAAATAATATCCATGTCATTGATTGGTTGAATTAACGGTCTATCTTGTGTGTTTTGTTGCTCCAATCTGGAATTATAGTCCTGCTGAATTGCTGAATTTGTTCCGTTATCTTGAAAGTAGTCCTGCTCATTGTCTTGTCCAATAAGGGAATCAACTCTAGGTGACACATGAAATGGAATTGCATCCATTTGGCTTATTGTAGGGTAAACATTATTTGCTTGCAAAGTATTACTGTTTTTTTCCCAATAGTCATTGTTTAGAATAAGATCTTCAGATACAGTTGTATCAGGATGAATTTGCATGTTTTGAGTATAGAAGGCGTAATTTGTGTTAAAAGTGTTATCAACTTCTTGGGCCGCCGTTTCAGTATACTGTTGATCACCCGGAACGCTCATTATTTCATCTGAAAGTATACAAATCTTTATGTATATAACGATCTTTATATGTATAAATCTAATCCTTTTGGAGAATTAGTATACTTGCATACTTTCCAGGGACGGCATGCATTTAATTCCTGATTATAAAGACACCGCTTTCGTTTTCGTAATAAACCCGATATATCTTATATCTTTAAACGAGCAATTCTTGTATATATATATATATATATATATATATATATACACAAGAATTGCATATTGAATATATATATAATTGGAATCTCGGGATCGGCTCCAACGATTATCATGAAATTTAGTATACGAGGGGTTTCGGCCATGCAGGTACTATAAATAAATAAATACGAAATAAATAAATATATATCCTTAGATTATAATTTCAACTATTTATACACTCCTCGCGATGTTTTCCTTAACCTTTCGAGGTAATTTTAAAGTACGTAGAGAGTAAGTCCATTGGCGCACAGCCTGGGATCGACCTACGACTTCAGGGATGATAGTCGCACTGCGATTTATTCCCAAAGTTCTCAAAACAAGGGAAGAAAATTCGTAGAAACATGTACCTACGTGTATAAAGAAGAAAAGAAGATTACATATCAGTGATATATTTGAAGTATAACTATTATGTAATTAATAAAATTATATATCATATAGCAACTAAGTAAGGTGTGTCTCCGTGTGTACGCTAAAAAATATGCACCTAAAGTTAACAATTTTTGTTAACTTGTTAGTTAGTACTATGTTAGTTCCCAATTACAGAGGGAACAGCTTTATGGTTAGGGCGGCGAATATCTTTACCAGTTTAATATTAATTATAAGTTTAATTGAATAGTATGTTTTTATAAGTGTATAAGATATACCTAACTGTTAACTAACCGTTACTTATTTTATTACTTTCTCCAATATACATATATATCCAATAAATATTATTAGTACTTTACTACGTGTAAAGATTTATTAATAGCGTAAATAGAATACGTATTATATTTAGTAAGTTAGTAATAAGCTCTAAATCTTTCGCAAAAAAAACAAAAAACAAAAAAATATTGTAGAAAAACTTAGCTACTACTGTGGTACTCACCTTACCTGAATCGGGATATTCAATTCTTCTTAACACAAAACCGCGCATATTCTCAGAAAGAGTTTCTCCGGTATTTGATCTCACTTTTACTGCAAACTAAAATAACATTATATTTTAATCAGAGGTACCACAAAGAACGATTAAAAAATTACTAATTACTTTTAAACTACTTAAAAGGGTTCCCAAATCTTTCACTATGAAAAGAAAGATGTACTTAAATGAATAAAGACTTTATTATTATTATTATAATATTTTCAGATTTAATCCACACCACTTTAGTGGCTAGAACATTTCCAGCATCAGACAGACAGACAGCCGGCCAGGGCTATACCGTGGCCGGGAAACCAACTATTTAAATATGTATATATGGCCTGCGAGGCTGCCTTTTGTGGTTGTGGTTTGTCGGTAGACTGGTAAACCAATAGTACATATAAAAATATAAAATAAAACTATACCTCGCTGCACATACAAGAATCTTTGGGTAAGATTTTTGGCGTGTAACATATAAGTACACCAAAGCCATTAGACAAGACAAAGGGCTGAGTCTGTTCCATCACTGCGGGGAACTCATTAGAATCCGTATCTACAAATATTACACTAATCCTCTCCGTGTTCTTAATCTAAAAATTCCGTTCAAGTTAAAAATTAACTCAGGTTTAAGTGAAAGGTTGCATAAAGTTACTTTAATATACATTTTAAGAATTATAGAACATTATGTAGCTACAAATACAATCAGCAACAACCATCAGACTCGACAGGCATTCCTAACGCTGGCCGTAGACGGACCGCATGTTGCAGCCGAGACCGACTGCTCTAGACGGTCGCCGCACGGCAGTTTTTATACTAAACTCCTATCCGAAATACACGGACCGTTCAAGCAGTTCCTGAGCGTAGCAGTCGCTCTGTGGTCGAATTTCGTCGCACCACATACTACGGTATCTTCTTCGCCTACGCATGGGTAATAGTAATACAAGAAGCAGTGTCTCTTCATCGAAATCTATCTTGTGAATGAACTCGCATAGGTATTATTTTGCGGTCGACCACAACTGCTCCAAGGAGTTGTAGCCGACTGCATTATGTTCTGCATTCGTGTTGCAGTCGTCTACGACTTTAACGCGACCGCTCTACAGCAGTCGGTCTCGTCTGCAACATACGGTCCGTCTATGGGGGCGTCCATAAATTACGTGAGGTGTTTTTTTTTAATTTTCTGCCCCTCCCTCCACCCCTGGTGAGATGTCGTGAGATTTTATTCAACCCCATCCCCCACCCCCTAATCTCAGGTGAGATTTTTCAATATGTGAGTTTCTTACGTAAACTCGTTGGATTGTTATTGTAAAAAGAAAAAAACAAATTTGCTTCGTGCTTTTATTTACGACTAGTTAAGACTAGTAATCGATATTGCTGAGAGTTTAATAATAAGTGTAATAAAAATTTAACAATAGATGCATGCACTGAGTCGAGTAAAACATTGACAAGAATAAACAAAGCAGGTTGGAACGCTCTCGTTCATCGAGTCGCGCGTTCGGCTGACAGTGGCGCGAAAACAAAGGACGGGTTACACTGTACCGTAAATTCAGATTAAATTGAGCTATTTGGTATAAAACAAATATGGTGGTTTGACAGTCAGTAAATGTACAACGTCGAAGTATGAATGAAATTATTTTCTTTCGAACGAATTAGTAAATGATCTTAATCGTATTACGATTACGCTTAAGATTAAATCTTAAGCATGTACAATCTGGATTAAATGGACCAAAATAGTATCATTTTTTTTGTTTCAATCAGAAAAAAAATTGCGTGATATTTGCCGAGACCCCCCTCTCTCCAACGAAAGATTAGATGAGATTTGACTCGACCCCCTCCCCCCCTTAAACACCTCACGTAATTTATGGACGCCCCCTATGACCAGCGTGAGATTGGCCAAGGAACCACAGATAATGTATCCGTATCATAATATTTACTATTAAAGAACAAGGAAATTTAAAATATAACGACTGTTGCCATCTGACGAACACTTTTTTTCATTTTAAAAATAGAATGTTCTACAAACAACTTACATTCTTTATAACCAGCATTATTTTTGTCGCCCAATTTATTCTGCCCTCATTCGGACACATTTCAAGGATATTTAGATTAGTAGCTAGAGGATCAATAAGCGGTTCACTTATTAAAGGTTCCAATTCCATGTAACGATCTCCCATTTTCAACAATACTTGAAAACAAATTCTAATCGAATGCATATTAAACATTGAGGCTTCGATGTTCTCTCCTGAAAAAAATAGCGCCTGTCATATAGATATATTAAAGTATTAAATTTTAAAAAATTACGGAATTCCCGACAACTATTAAGCTCAGTTGTACTGTCATACAACTTTTGTCAATAATATTTAAAGTAAATACCCATTACGCATGTAAAAACACCTCAAGACATTTTGATGTCGTCATCTTTCTAACAAAAAACCCGCATCAACATTTTTGGGTATACTTATTTGAACATTTATGAAATGAATGAGACCTCTGTCTTGTGAGTGATATAGAGAGCGGTTTCATCGGCATAGAAGGCTAGATCCACATTCGGAGCCCTAGGGATGTCGCCGGCATACAGCGGTAGGGGCGAGAGGACCGAGTCTTGAGGAACTCCGGCCCTGATTGGTCGAGGAGACGATATCGTTCCTTCTACGCGATAGCGCATTGAACATTGAGGGGCAGTTCGACTATGCGTTCGACTTCCCGGTTCACTGCATGCACTGCTCCACTAGGTTGACGGCTAAGCACACGTCTTTTTCGACGTCATCGAATGCGTCAGGCAGGCCACCGTGTCGGTGTTAAGGGAACGCGCGAGAGACCAATAGGCCGTGTGCGATGGTGACAATTCGCTGGTAAGACGGTCCCAGTGCTCGTTTCTTATTTCACGCATGCGCTCTTTGACTCGGCGCTGCGAGAGCGCGTCCTGCCTTTAAAAAAATGTGTACCATAGCAACTTTCACAGAGTTATTTCGTACGGTATTCTACTAAGGAGTGCTGCTGCAGAAGTTCAATCCATAGTTGTGTTGCAGAATTGGGCTGTTTGGGGTATTTGTTATGTTTCCCCAAGGGAGTCGGTATGGAATAAGTTTATAGAAACTAATTATTATGACATTATCCGGTCAATATATTCTTGAAGCCTTGTTGTACATACAAATTTTCTTAACGATTTTAAACAAATGGTGACTTTCACCAGTATAATACGCGAAATAGAACTAATTTGAGTGTGCGACCAACTAGGCTCCAGAAGATAAACCACTCCTTACACGGAAATTGTATTCGTTTTGATAGCAAACTCCCAAGCGAAATTAGACAATCATTACTAAATAAATTCAAAGCCCTCGTTGAAAGTAAATTAATTAATAAAGCTTTTCCTTGGGATTGATATGCTCCAAACAATTTTTATTAAAAACTTGGCAATTGAAAAGAGTGGCGAAAAGTTTCTTGCCTGCTCTTCTTGCCCGCTGTACGCCCTTGACTTGCGAACTGGTAGTTAATGTAAATTTACAATTAGTTTTTTTTTAACGTTCATAAGTGTACTTATTTATATATATGAATAAAGATATTTTGTTTGTTTGTTTATTTGATCTTAAGCCGCACTCACTAATTTTCATTACATTCTGTCAAGACGATCATAAGCATGCATAGACGCCAGGAAATGCATAGTTACCCAAGGGTGTCGGGTGATTCGAGTTCTATGCGAGTTACCTAAGAAAGTTTACAATGAGTTGGCCCCTTGAAAAATTACCCAAGCGACCATTTGCCAATCGCCATACTAACCTCTAAAAAGATTGCATTCGGCACCGATTGTTTTTACAAATTCCCTTCTTTTCTGTAACTCTTCCAAGGCATCTTCTCTAAAAGTTCGCAGTAATGCAATATTCTTGAATACCATAACTGCCTCACCGTTTTTTATACTCCCATTCACTACACAGACTCCATTCTTACAGTCTGGATGACTCACAATTCTATGTGGGTGAGGCCTATAAATTAATTGTGGTTGTGGTTTTAATTAATTACCAACTATAATATCAATTATTGAAAAAAAAAACCAAAAGAATACTTTTTATTGTAAGGCATATGATAATAATATCGGTATGAAGAGATTCCGATTCGGAGAGTGTCGTATATATATATATATATAGATGTAGGGTTTCTCTGTATCTTCCACCGCTTTAATCATGGAGAGTGTTCATAGTGAAATTTCTTCGGATTAATACCTGCATCTAAGTTTTATCATACAAAATACGTATTATTTCGACTTCCGTCGTTCCGCAGCGGTTAGTATGAGTGTTTCTAAAGGCAGTTTTTGTCGCGATATATTGCCGAACCAATTCGACTTAGGGTCCTTGAAGAAAAGAGCGTGCCAATTCTTAAAAGGCCGGTAACGCACTTGCGAGTCCTCTCAGGTTATGTTTTGTTGTCTTTCAGGGTACTTGTATATACAAAATACATTATTATACATACATGTGTTTCCCGTTGACGTCGTCTGTGATGCAAGAAACGAGGACTATTGCGGTTGTGTCAAAGGGACAATGAATTTTTATTGTAGGATTTGTTCGCCTTAAACTGTTTCCGTAGATCGTCTTACCATTGTTATTCTTCTCAGGATTAATGGGATTTGGAAAAGGGAATCTAAAAGAAATATATATTTAATAAAGCGTAATCATATATTTGCCTATTTTCTTAAATACTATAATATGCCTTCTTAACCATATGTATAGTTTTAGGATCCATTAAATGGATTGACACAGACTTATTAAAAAAAAATGATGAGTTTTACTTAAGCAAAAATGTTTCATATTTTAGACGAATAGCATGTATTAAAGGTTTATAATTTTTAAGTGAAGAAAACATCAATCAAATTAATGTTTATTTACACGTAATCATTGTTTATCACTCGAATGCCATCTAGCGGAACGATTTGGACGTAAAAACTCCATCATCATCATCAGCATCATTAGTAAACTATAGCAAAATGAAACTTTATATCATAAAAGGTTTTTTTGTTTTTAGCGACAAATCATAAAGTAAAATTTTAAAAATTAAGTTATTTTTAACAATTAGATTATACTTATTACCACTTGAACAAATCAGGCCTTAACAAATTTTCTAACACAGTGCTAATATAATATCGAATCTCATTCATACGAACTTACCTGAAAACTCTTTTAAGCACCTTCTCAAGAAATTCAACACGAGGCTCATAATTATTGGACGTCATATTATCTGTAAACCAACAATGACATATTCTAATTAATGAGAAAGTGCGAAGGAACAAAGTCGCGATTTATACGCAAAAACCGACGATATATAACAGGAATGGAATGCAATCCCGATCTTACGATATATCTATCGTATGGTTGAGTCTGAGATGGTGTTGTCAGCTGCTAGATACATAGCGTGCATAAGATACAGCTTATCAGACAGCACTCTAGATACTCTCAGCTTCTTAAACAAGTTATTAGAAAATCACTCCTAAATATCTAGATTCTATTTTAGTTCTCAATTACAAGAGATCTCGAAGTAACTATCTCGACTCGAGATTGCAATCTCTAATGACTGACAGAATAGGCAGGCAGGCTAACCTTTCTTATAAAACAATATTAATAAAACTATTCTGCAGTTACCATCATGGTGAAATATGATACAATATTACATTAGTGTTTTTTTAATTATGATTTTTTCAAAATAACTGTAACTGTAAAAATATTGAATGCAAATATTCCAAGGACACACTGATGGGCAGATATTTGTTATCTACTGCTACAGACAAGACAACAGAACTATGTTTTAGTTACACTAGATAAAAACTTATTATTTACTGAATATGGCTTTAAAATCAATTCATGGGATTGGAAAAAAGGTGAAATATATTGTTTACAGGAGCAAAGTAGAATTGTGCCATATAAAGTCCGTTATGGATATTTTTCATAGCTGTTGGTGTTTAAAATAGATAAGATTTTACAGGAAATAATTTGGATAACATCATATTATTATGTTGATACTCAATTTACATTCAAGGTCGTGAGGTTCAGGGCATTAGAGGCCGGGTTACAGCGTATTACATACATAAATAAGTATTACTTATGGTTGGTGAAATAATCCCTTTGTAAATCAAAGTGCACATTGGCTTACCATGTTTTTTCGCTACTTACTTGAGAGATACACAATCACTGCTATTTCACGTGCATTTTGAAGCGGGATGCATTTGCATTGATGAATGTAGCAGCGGTATTGGTCTAACGTTTCTGACGGTTTGATTTCGATAATAATTTGAAAAATTGTATCTACTTGTCAGAATAGAGGGGAAGCACATATATAATGAACACTTAATATTTGTCGAAATAAGGGGCCTATAAATTATATTAATTAAAAATTTAATCAAATACCTCGAACCTAAATATTTAAAGATTTTGTGTTTTTTTGCCTAAACAGATAAAGATATTATTATGAAACTTTTAACATTGCGTTAATGATTAACAATAAATTGTAATAAAAAGAACAACTCTAACGTATCGTAAACGTAATTTAATAAGTAAAATCTCACCCAATTTATAAATAGATTCTTCTCCTATTCCTTTATATGTTTTTATTATTTAGCACTATTATTTAATCGACACTTTCGAAAGATGATACAGACAGTCACGCTTCCTCAGTGGCCTATACGTCTGTACTAAAATATATTATGCTTTACTAATGTGACGTCACAGTATTAACGCTTTACGTTTCCCATTCGGAGCCCCATATCGCAACAATTCTGCTGGAATTCATCAGCTCATTCGATAACAGGGTCTGGATTCTGGAAGATTCTAATTCAAATTAAGTTTCCGTCACTATTACATATATACTTTATACTGTGAATAATGAGTATATAATTTTAATAGCAAAAAAGAGAAGCAGATTAAATTGTTTAAAAATATTAATATTTAACATGAACAGTCGAACGTTTTAACTGACGAGTGACATACTTTCAAAGCCGTTCTTCACTTTGGGTAAAATAACACTCGTTTATAAAATGTTGTCTTGGCAAACAGAATACTATTTTTAAAGAATTTTCATTACAAAGTATTGTAAAAATAATAGCTTATTTATAAGGTGTTTGATATTTTTCCGTTTTATTACATTGTTGTTCTGTGAGCCTTTTTTTCAACAGATATTTATAAAAAGCAATTGCGAACGAACAGCACACGGCACCACAATTTAAATAGTGATTCCGATCTCTATTTAGAATTTTCTTAACAAACAAAATGTTGCCCAACGGTATTGGAATTTTAGTGTGCTGCTTTTATAAAATTATGATTTATTTATTACAAATTGTTAAATACGTATACGACCGAATACGCACTCTGTAAATTTGAAATAATAATGTCTCAAACATCCCAGCAGGTACTACTCGTAATAGAATATCTAACTTGGTTAGAATGTAATAAAACTGTAAATAAAAGCATGACGTGTCACGTGACATAGGTATGACATTTAATTATCATAAATAATTCAAAGCTAAAAAGCATAAAGCAGTAAATCCAAGTTTATAATACATACAATTATTTTTTGCATCATGAATACATACTACATACTTACTATAGAAGTTGTACCTAAAACTAGGTTATTAAAAAAAAATTAGTTTAATGTTAGAATGTAAATTTTAAATACTTTAATAAGGAGTCAACATTACACAGTAACATTTTCTCAGGTTGGTTCTGAAGAATAATCGATACTATACTTATTAGTTCTGTATTTGAAAGTAAGTTTTTTCGAAGCTATTTCAAATTCAAACCCAAAATAACTTTATTCATGTTGGTAACCAAGAACATATTTTATAAACGTCAATAGTTATTGATTCTAAATTTACATTTACAATCAGTTCGCAAGTAAAACCCGTAGGCGCTCTACGCTAGAGGAAGTGACATGAAACTCTCAACCACTCTTTTTTTAATCGCCAATTACGTTCAACGAGAGTTTTTAATTTGTTCAGTGATAATTTCACTAAGTTCGCTTGGCTTTATTATATGATTTTTTTTAATATTTTGTGACTTACTAGATAAATTTATCGTATGATAGAAAAGTAGATTGGTTAAAAGAATTGATGTCGTATATACGAACAACTATACGTATACCATTGTACTACGATTTTACTCCCGTCATTTACGGGGCGTTTCCCTAGTAAAACGCACTATTAGGGCCTTTCTCCACTGCTCCAGTTCGGCAAACGTTAATTACCAATCCGATTTAGAAACTCCCAACAGTACTTATGTGCTTCTCCACTACGCCGGCATCCGGTTTTTAACGGTCCGATAATTTGCTAGATCGGAACGCGGTTATTTATCGGTCCAAAGTGATCGACAATGATGCCAACTTGTACAAATTTAGGGGAAAACCAAATGTGTAAGGGTTTTTTCAGGAGGTTCATTTACTCAGGCTAATTTTGATTCTATACAATTTATGTTAAGCTTCGAACGCAATCAACAAACTTGACCAAATATAAACTAGGCCTGGCTTAAATATCGAAAAACAATAATTTAATCCGAACATTTAATGACTAAATAATGTATGAAAAGAAAATGACGACAAGGCAAATTGTTGCCAAGAAACGCGGTTACCTAAGCCCTGTCGGGTTATATAAAATTTATAATGTAGAAACAGTCATCTATCGAGTTTTTCATGAAAACATAATATATAAATATACAAATGGTTAATATAATCATAAACTTCAAAAATCTTATGATTCATTTCAGCATTTTTAAATAGTAAATATATAAATCAAATCAAAAAGTAAATATGTATATAAATTTGTAGAGAGAGACTCAAACATTCAGTACGCTCTCCTGAAAACCTTTATTTTTGACATGTCGCTTGGTATTTAGGACCTTCGTTTTATTTTTCAGGCTGGTTAAAAAATGAACGCTTTTTATACCGCTTGTCTCTTTCTCAATTGAATTTAATAGAATGCAAAGAAGTAATGTGTTATACACAATAACAAAAATATAAAAATATTCGTACCTTAGATAAAACATAAATAATAATTTTTAGAACGTGAATTTAATTCACACATTTCGGCTACGAGGAAGAAAATCCGCGTCATGGTTACTTACAGCATTACCAATTTTATCTCTACTATGAGGGGGGTTACAGCATTTTTGTAGGTCGTAAATTTTGTAATATAATACTGGCTGGTAGCCACACTTTCTTGGGTATCTGGTTTTTAAGTTTCTAATGTGTAGAATTTTTGCATAATTTTTTATTTCACATACGAGGGGACTTACGCCCAAACCCAATAATAAATCCACAATCTGACAGTGACAGTCAATCAATCTCCTTCCTACCTGCATCCCAATAACCAAACCCTACGTAGACAATCCATTTTTGGCGACGGATAGAATGCAATCCCTTCGCTCTTTACACTATATTTCATAATCAATATAAACCAAATAAAATAAATAAACCGTATTAAAATATACATGTCTATGTTTAAAACATATAAAATAGCTTTTTGTTATTTTAGGATAGGATATTGGTATAGTTGAACTGTCATTTTCATACAAAGTTCTATCCACATACTCCGATCCGACCATGAACAGCTTGTATCGACAGATGGCTATTACAATCCGTCGATTGGTTATTGGCAGACTTTTATCAATATTTGGATTAATATCTATATCAGATGGTCGGAAATGGATTGAGATAGGTTATTGGGTTTAGTCAAGATGCCTTATAGTAAAGTTACATGACACAATAAAATGTTTTAATGACACATAATGTGTCGTTTACTATGTGTTTACACTTTACTTTCCAGCGTCGATATCTTTACCACAATCAGTGTTGCTAACTCGGATTTTGAAAATTATGTAGGCCAGATTATAAAATTACGTAGATTTAGTAATTATTGTATAGGAAAGAAAAGTTCCTAGATCTACGTACTTTTTTATCAGTAAAATGAAGAGGGTAGGATAGGTAAAACTGAATATAACGAGTGTGTTTTTTGTGTTCATTATTACCTACTATGTATATGGTAAATTAAATTTGTACAACTACAGAGTTCAAACATGTGCATTCCGTACCAGATTTTTTTTACGGCTTTAATTTGTGCCAACTGGGCACAAGGTACTTCGCCAGTGTCGTGTATATGTAACAGATTATGTATATGGCTTTGTTGTGTCAATTTTGATATTATGTAGTTTAATTCTGAAAATAACTGAAGTTTGACATTGACAATATACTTTCTTACAATATTGAAAATTCTATTGTATATTCATCAATCTTCCACCAATCATCTGTTTATTTTTAGTGAATATTATTTTAATGCACCCATGTAAAATCATCAAATAATAAACACAACTTTACTTAAAAGTACATAAAGTAAACATTTTTAGTAACAAGGTTATCTCCAACTTAAATTAATTTGCTATACCTGATGTCAATAGCTAAAACCTGATATCTAAAAATTATATTATATACGATTTTAAATAGCTATACCTGGTTTAAATCGACACGTAAACCACTAGGATCTCATCATATTACAAATTCTACTGTGGATCACATCATGCATGATAATTTGACGAGTCCTGTATCAGGGAATTATGATTATGATAGCGTAAGCAATTTATGGAATTCGATGTTAACTTAAAAGACATTAACAAAAATATGCTTATTAAATGTCTAACTTTCTAGATGGCTGCATTACAACAAAAAAGAACACTGGCTTTTGTAAATCATTTCATATTAACTACAGTTCAATTTTTAAACAACTTTGCTAAGCAGTGTGAACAGAAATTAATGTGTTACGAAAATAAATTAGAGAAAATCAATGCATCTTTAGTACTTTTGGAAACAAGGGTAATCAAATTGTTTATTATGATCACTTACCACTGTATAATTTTAAGTATTTTTTTTAATTAAGAAAAATTTTGTTGAACATGAATACAATTATTGCTGTCATAATAATTTAATATCAATTGCAGTTATCATCATTACCAGAAATTAGCAGTCCAGAACCCACATTAATAAAACAACAACTGGCAACTGAATCAGAAAATACAACTGAAGCTGAAGCTACAACAAATGCAGAAGAAATAACAACAGATGTGAAAGAAAAACCAACACAAACCATAAAACCAGAATATATGAGATTTGTAAAAATGGTACATGTTGGAGTGCCTATACAAGCAGTCAAATTGAAGGCATCATTAGAAGGTTTGGATCCTAATGAATTAGACATCATTTTGAAAGTTTAAATTACTGTAATAAACTTGTGTAAACACCATAATTTCTTTAATAAATTATTAAACTATGAGGTTTCTTATTACCATCAACTTCATAATAGCATTGTTATTGCAATTCAAACATACCTTTAAGATATGATAAGATATACTTAATTTTTAAGCATTTGCTATAAGTTGAATAGGCTACATTTCAGCTTTTTATTGCTTCATCTAAATTAAGGTAGGTAAATGTACTTAAAATTAGAGAATTATCCCTTTAATAGCATAGATGTTAATTATATTTTGTTTATTCATAGACAAATGATCACATTTCCCCCCTCAAAAGTAGAGGTAGTTTAGTTTTAATACTAAATTCAACACAGACAATTTAAAATTATTAAAAAAATGTTACATGTATTGACATAGATCTTACATTTTAATTGATAGACAATGAATATATAAAATGAAACAAAAAATTTAAGTAACTTATTTATTAACCAATCTAGAACTGGATCATCTGTCCCTTCCTCTTTTTGTCTCCTCCAAGCTCAAAGTGCTTACATCTCTTTAGAGCCACTTGGGACCTCACTTTGCAATCAGCACACTCAAGACGTAGCACAATTTTCTTAGTAGTTTTGGCCTGGAATAAAGTAAAATTAAAAAACTCAGCTTATAATCAAATTTAGGAATTATTCTGAGCTAAATTTCCTAGATAACCCACCCACAAAGAAAATTAAGCAATGCATGAACCTTTTAACTCTTTTTAGCGATTATTTTAAGGTAAAGCTTAAAACATTGAATTTTTTAATTGTAACAACCAATTGCTCTATTGGGGAAAAAGATAAAAGTATTTTATAAAAAAAAGAATAAATATATAGAAAAACACATAGCATATAAAAATTAAAAAGGCTATAAATGCTAATATTGACTGGAGGTTGAGGTTAGGGTTTTACCTTCTTTTTGAAGATGGGCTTTGACTGACCACCGTAACCTTGTTGTTTGCGGTCATAACGTCTTCTACCCTGAGCCGCATGCCTTTCCTTGGATTTTTTGTACTGTGACACTTTGTGTACTTTATGAACCTTGCATTTCTTGCAATAAGTCCTGCGTTGTTTTGGTACGTTAACCTGAAATAAACAAATCCGTAAATAAAATACACACGACACCCAACAATTAAAACACAAATAAACTTAGCACAATCAAAATAGTTCAATTTCACTCAAAAGTAGACCCGATTTTAGTGGATTTATTTAAAACTACACACCATTTTATTATTTCGTCTTCTATCCAACAAAACGTCACAATGAAAGAATGATTTATAAAATTTTGTTGTATATTGTGATTGTCAGTTAGACAATTTACAATCGTAGACTAGAGTCGATATCTTTGTATACTACAAAGATCATGTATATTACAAAGTACTCTATGATCGATAGTCAGATTTGATGCCACAGTCGTACAATAATCATAATCATTTATTATAAATAATTTGTTTGTTTAAATTAATGTATAGATAGGCTAAAGCAGCATTATAATATTAAGAAACAAAAAAGTTTTATAAAAGTACCATTAATTTGGCAACTGCCTTCAGTTACTAACGTTGGCTAATAAAATATAATATAATATAAGCAACATAAAACAAGAAACATGGATTGTGTTGTTTATTAATACATTTTAAGGAGATCAGGAGATAAATAACATGGCACAAAGAGGTCGTGAGCCGCAAAAAACTGCCTTAGGAAGCCCTGTGTTGTGGAACACCTGGCGTGGAGATGGAAACGATGGCATTTCGCATTGTACCTCGATATTCGATAACGCGATCAATCCGCGGATTTTAGTCCGAACAATTCTTCGGAGCAATCCCCAGTAACATCACAACCGTACCGTATCAAATTTAGTCGACCCCAGTCCTAGACACCATGTAAGTGTGTTGATTGCAGCCTTAGATTTGTGACTGTGAAATTGTTCGACATCAATCCTTAAAATATTACGACCGATAGAAATATGTCACCAGCTCTGTAATCCGCATAGCAATGAACATTGCTTGACTGAAACATAATATTGTCGATATGCAGGAGGAACAGTGCCGGAAAAGTTCACAGTCTCTGGTATTTATGGGTTTTATGTTTGTGCACACACCGTCTATCGGCCAAAATATTTCACAGCCGGAAGTTTTGAGAGAAGGCAAACCCGAGCGAATGCTAACTGAGCACTTAAAAAGGTCCAAACTGAGCACCAGTGCTTCCCCATTGGACTCTGCCCTAGTAAGAGAAAAGATTACGAGCTGAGAGACATCGGCAAAAGCCATACTGACGGTCCCTAATCAGCTGGTGCTACTAGGTACCAAAGAAGCTGGCTGTTTATAATGGATTCCATATTATAGAGAACAAAGGCTTGATGGGTATAGTGTGGTAGTTAGGCGTACCATTTTTTCAGGTTTACGTTCACTTTTTTTACTTATCGGATGGCGGTCTGGCGGTCTGGCGGAATGGCGGTCTTTCAAGAGTTTGCCACTACGCCGCGAAAGTAAGAGTGCTGAAAAAGCAGCGTTAGAATTATTTATCTAGTTTGTTTGACAATTGACAATATTGTACACATTAACAACGTCTGTCGACCGTCTACTTGTTTTCAATTCATTTTCGCGCCACTGAGCTAAAGTGAAAACTAAAAAGTAATTACTGATTGTTATTTGTTTCTACCAATTTAAGTTAAAAGTACAAAGAACAACCAAATAAAATTTATTTGAATCATTAGAATTTAAATTGTTACATAAATAATTTCTTACAGTAAAATGAAATTTGCAATTCCTGAGATATCTTGGCATAATAGGGATCCTGTATTGAGTGTTGATTTTCAGCCTAAAAATGAACCGAACGATCCATTGCGATTAGCAACTGGGGGCACTGATACTCATGTTGTCGTAAGTTATCTCGGAATCAATCTAGTATTTGAATATCTGATGTATACAGTTTGTACGAGACGATTATTTCCTTTAATCTTTTTAGATATGGTATATTTCAATAAGCGATACAGGCTCTGTGAATTTAGAAGTGGCCGCCGATTTAACCCGTCATCAAAAAGCGGTGAATGTTGTGAGGTGGTCACCAAATGGGAAACTCCTAGCATCTGGTGATGATGAGTCTATCATATTTCTTTGGAAACAAAAAACTGAAGACCTTGCTCCACCATTGGAAGGCGAAGAACAGTATAAGGAAACATGGGTTATATATAAAGTGAGTAAAAAATATTTACCAACTGTAATATTCTAGAATAAGAACTACTAGGAATCTAATTCACCTATATAAAGTATAAATTTATATCTTTCCTTTAATTTTAGATCATAATTGTATACTTTAAAAGTTTATCATTAAATTTCAGACTCTTCGAGGACACATGGAAGATGTCTTAGACTTAAGCTGGAGCAGTGATTCTCTATTTTTAGCATCAGGTTCTATAGATAACAAATTAATTGTATGGGATGTTTCGCGAGGACGTTACACACACATAGTATCTGACCATAAGGGCTTTGTGCAGGGTGTTGCTTGGGATCCTCTGGGACATCTAATTGCTACTGCCTGTTCAGATAGGTAGGTGCTTTTATGTTTTTAGTTGATTTATTTATAGAAAAGATACAATCTTACATTTAATTTCTCTTTATTGTATGATACGTAACCTTTCAGTTCTTAATGAGCAATTTATTAAATTGACTTCTGTTTAAATTACAGGGAATTTAGAACTATCGATGTATCAACCAAAAAGGTTCACTCTCGGAGCAGTAAAGCGATTCTGCCTTTTTCGAAGGAGCATACACTATATGACACTAGGGTTCGCCTGTATCATGATGACACGCTGCAGACATATTATAGACGGTTACATTTTAGCCCTGACGGTCTCTTTATAGCTGGTCAGTTAATATTATATATTCTGCTAAGATTTTGTTTACAAAACCATACTTATACAGTACTATATATCATGTTATACTGCATTAACCTACAACGAACTATCGCGTTTACACAGTGCATTCAGCTTGACTCACAAAGTTACATAGCTTTTAAATTTGTCTTTAATATTTAAATTATAGAATGTGTCTGTTTTTTTTTAAATTATTAGTATTCAAGTGTCAGTAAAGCATTATGAATCTTTAGATTTCTAGCAGATGGCAAAATTGGACTAGCTATATATAGATCATTAGACGTCAAGGCAGAATACAAAATACCATCTGTATCACCTTGACGTCCGTCGTTCCACAACTAAGCGATTCTTAAAGCAATTCCTGCCACGCACCGCTACGATGTGGAACCAGCTACCTACTGAAGTATTTCCCAACCAATTCTACTTAGGGTCCTTCAAGAAAAGAGTGTACCGATTCTTAAAAGTCCGGCAGCGCGCTTGCGAGCCTTCTGGCAGTGCGAGTGTCCATGGGCGGCGGTGTCACTTAACATCAGGTGAGCCTCCTGCTCATCTGCCTCCTGTAACATAAAAAAATATAGCATATTAAAAATTCCATGTTGATTAGTAAAAATAATTTTTTTTTTCTATATCTATTACAGTGCCTGGGGGAAGAATAGAAGCAGAGCAGGGAAAATTGGATGTAAAGCCAATGAATGCAGTCTATATTTATACGCGTTATTCACTTAAAGTGTAAGTTAATTAAAGTTAAAATAAACATCAAAAGCATCAACATTATCCAAGAAATTAAATCAGTGATATACAATAGACATAAATATGTATTTAAGGCAAATATATAGGCAGCAGAGAAAAAAAGGCATGTTTAGGTCTTGCATATCAATGTACCACAATACCCATACATTTAGTATAAATTACTACATAAATACCAAATATAATAATAATAGTTTTTGTGGCATGACATATCCCACAATATTATTGTAATTCTAGTAAATGTTGACTATTTAACTGAATTAATTGTTTAGCTAATGATAAAATATCAGCGTTCAAGTGTTGGCCTAGTGGCTTCAGCCTGACTCTCATACCTGAAGTTGTAGGTTCGATCCTGGGCTGTGCACCAATGGAGTTTCTTTCTGTGCTGATTTAACATTTTCTCGAACGGTGAAAGAAAACAACGTTTGGAAACCGATATCTCTTAGACCCAAAAAAAAAGTCAGGTTGTGTGTCAGGCACTGGAGGCTGATCACCTTTCCTATTAGATATAAAGAATGATCATGAAACAGATTCAGAAATCTGATGCCAGGACCTAAAGGTCCCCACTGATTTATTTATTTTATTGATAAAATATATATAAGAAAATGTACCACTCTGTAAATGGATAAATTTCAGTCCAGCCTGTATACTACCATGCGCGGACCCTGCCCTTGCAGTCAGATGGAGCAGTCGGCGATATGCCCTTCGCACTAGTGGTCCCACCCCGGCGTTTCCTACTCCACATAGGCTTGTACTTGCCGTGGCCACTAAGCGCTCTATACTGATATATGACACGCAGCAAAAGAGCCCTATCGCGCTTATATCGAATATTCACTATACGAGGTTAGTATAGGCACTACAATCAGGTGATCAAATACAAAAAAATTAAAATTATTTTATTTTTCAAAAAATCCTGTACATTTTATATTCCAAAATATTTGAAATAAAATAAAAATAATATTTAAAAATTTGGTTCGCACCACCACTTTGTGGAACCAGCTGCCCACTGAAGTATTTCCAAACCAATTCGACTTATAGGTTCCTTCAAGAAAAGAGCGTACCAATTCTTAAAAAGCCGGCAACACACTCGCGAGCCCTCTGGCATCGAGTGTCCATGGGCGGAGGTATCACTTAAGATCAGGTGAGCCTCCTGCCCGTTTGCCCTTGTACTATAAAATAAAAATTTTGTAGGTTGACAGACTTAAGCTGGTCGAACGAGGGTCATGCGTTGGTGGCTTCCAGCACCGATGGATTCTGTTCCGTCGTCACATTTTCGAAGGGAGAACTTGGAGAATTGCTTCCTGATGATGCACCTATCGGTATGTTGTAGCATAAGTCGATACGCATGGATTTATTAAATGTTAAAAGTCTGATCTTATAATCTATGCGTTTATATACAGCGCGTAAGAACAAGATATTAATGAAATAAGTAAATAAATATAAATGCATAACAATTGCTTTTGTGTAATTATTAACACTATCATGAAATGTATATTTTTAATAATACAGATTTTTCTTCTTTCCATTTGTGTACAGTAACTTGAGTGTCGTTTCTATAGTGTTTTATTTCATTTTATATTCTGTTATTTGGTTCCTGAAGAAACATTTCAGGTTCTTTAAACTAATCCATTATTTGCCTTACAGATAATGAACCAAATAAATTTACAAAAGTATTTGTAATTCCCATACATATTTAAAATTAAACATCCATAATTTTGTTATTACAGAAGCAATGGATATAGATGAACCAGCCCCGGAAATCACGCAAGAGCAGCTTCCAGAAGAAAAAGCAGTGAAGAGTAAAAATGATCTGCCAAAAATAGATTCATATATAAAATTCAAAACGCCCATAGAAAAGTCACCAAAAAAGCAAAAAGTAGAAACGATAAAACAAAAGACTCCCGTTAAAGTGGACCTCTTAGTGGAAACGGCGATGTCGTCTTGGTCAGATAACTCCAACAGTGAGGTCATTAAACCGGACAGTAAATCTGCCACCGAAATTATTGTGCTGGAAGACAGTTCCGATGTGAAACTTTATTATGAGGAATCTGAGAGTTCCGTAACAGACTCTAAGGAAATATCTCCAAACAAGGAATTGGAAAATAAAATGTCAGATAATTCAAATGTAACGGAAAAAGGAGACGCTCCTGAAAATAATTCAGATGTAGCCAAAAAACCTATAACCGAAGAGGCAAAAATTTCACCTAAAAATAAACAGGGCCCAACACAACGCACGCTTAATGTGGATTTCTTGAAACAAGCTAAAGTGACGGATATCAAAGAAGCGGTGGCCGTGAAATCAGCTCCGAGCCCTAAAGCACCGCGAAGGGTCAGTTTTGTGACACTCTCCAGTCCTAAAAATAAAAAGAAATGTTAAATTCAAAATGTTTTAACCAACATACACTGGATTTATTTCTTACTAAAAAGAAGATGATTTTGACATTGTTGGAATTGGAAATGAAGTGTTATGTCAAATACATAATATAGGGTACACTACCTAATTTAGTGTTTGTCCACAAATTTCATGGTAACACTAATGGTCATATTAAGATTACATTTAAAAAAAGTTTTTGAGATATCTATGAATGAATAAAGTGGAAAGTGTATGGTACGTAGGTAAATAATAAATTTCAATTGACTGGTATTTGAAGTTAATCTTTATTTTGTTTAATCTTTTGAATTACTTCTAAGCTGGGTTCAGTAATCGCAAGATTTATTGTTCGTTCTAAAGTATTACAACCGCTTGTGTTGATATAATCAACAATTTATAAATGAGGGTACTTTCATGGTTTGAATGTGTACTTTAAAGATAACAGAGTACTTAAGGAAGCATTACGCTTGCAGAGACAACTTAAGCCATTCAGTAGACTAAATTAAGTTCACCATTATATCAGATTGAAATTTAAAAAGAAAAACAAAATTGAATAAATAACGAATCGTGATAAAAATTAAATTTAATAAATATTTACATTAAAAAATATTATGGTGTTTATCACAATGAAAAAGAGCATGTACGTTTGTAACAAAATATATTCTATCAATTAAACATATCTTTACTTACCTACCTGTTCTGTATGTCAAAATGAAATCATGGAGAAACACAATAAATTTACATAGAGTATGACTTGCTTTCTGATTTCAATATACAACTGATTTTTAAATAAATCTTGTAATTTCACATATGGATATATGCATTTTTGTTATCCGCACCCGATCCAAAAGTTTGACTCAGTGAAGAGCAATAACCTAAATGTTCAAGATTCTGGAGAAATCTCACAAATGATGTAATGTTTTTTAATGATTAGTTGTTTGAACTATAATAACATGATATATTTTCATATACTGTTTTGTATACTACAAAACATTCTTATAGGGTTTACTTCCACTGACCATGGATCAGATATTGGGATCAGTCTTGAGTTATCGATAAAGCCGAGCGAAGTCACGCAGAAGTCGAGTTGCTTCTTTACACTTTTCCGCTCTGAAAAACCGTAAAATTGTATATATAATATAAATGTAACACTAATGGTTTTTATATGAAAAAAATTGTCACAGAAATGTATCTATTATTAAATATTTTTGAAAATTTTTAATTTTATTTTCCCAATTACTAAGTACCTACCCTATATTTTGAATTAAGACATACAAAATCCTTATTAAAAAAATAAATCAGTCCAATGCCCAATTATAACTAAACTACTCATTTATCTCTTTTCATCGCAGTGTAAAATCAATTTAATAGAAAGAAATGACAAATTAGTAAAACTAGTATTAAATATATGTATAAATTTAAAGAAAACACTTTTTTAACGGATTGAAGCTATGTATTATTGTAAACATAATTTTAAATTTATCCGACGTTTAGCGTGCTTTACAGCGTGCGTGTTGACGGTGACTGAAGACAAAAGGTGTTGAATGTCAAAAAAGTATCACAGCTGTAGAAAATGTTGTATTGTCTGTATTTATTTCCCCTTCCACCTAACTTCAATCCGTTAAAAAAGTGTTTTCTTTAAATGTGTAAAAGTTATGTTAATAAAAGACAATACTATAAGTATATGTAATAAAGAAATTAGTAAAACTGCAATTTGAGTGATTTATTCTTGACGATTAAGGTATAATATCTTTAGTATGAAGCGTGGAATTTTTAGCAAATAACAACAAAAAAACCATAAGACCAATTTAAATCTTTGAATAATCCTGTAATCAAATTTGCCAGCTCAGAATATTTCAGAGTAAAAAGCTTTAGAAAGTAGAAAAACCCTTAACTCACTTGACGGCATATTGATGGAACTGCCAGCACTGTTGCTCCGTGGCGTGAGCCCGTCCCCTCGGTAACCTCGGTAGTGCGGCTGCGACCCAATCTACTCCATGACGCCGTTGCCAATCCACGAGTTCTAGTAGAACTTTGCCCACCTGTTGGAGCATTAGATCCTCTTGTATATGTAATTTTTTTACTCTCGTAGTCGAACATATATTTATGTATATTTTCAAATTTACAGGATATAAAGCAATGTACTGAAGCGTCGTTTTTAATTATATACTATTACCTCACTCAGCATGTACGCGTGTAAATACAACGCAGAAGCCTCCAATAATGCGTATGTCAGCGCCTCACCATATTCTGACACTATGGCATTGATTTGAGCTGTCAAACATTTTTTTTTATTTATTTATTTAGTACTCCTACAGCAAACATAAATTATATATAATTACAAACAAATACACTGAGAATATAGCTAAAGATGAAATACATGATACATTTAACAATAAAAAGATTTATAAAAGGGAACAAACAAACAAAAAATTATTTAATACATTTGACGAATTGTGATTTAATTTATTTAACTAAGCTTAAATTAGTTGTGTTGTGTGATGATGTAAAAGTGTGTATGTAGGGTGTGCTCATGATTAACAGTTATTAAACCGTCAAATAGTAGTATGATCTAAGAAAAAGTAAAATTTCCCTCGTTAATTTTTTAAAACGAGGAAAAAATATATAGTATGGAATATTTCAGGCAATGATCCCTTTAGGTGGAGATTACATAGTTGTCTAAAAATTTCGAACGTCATATTTTCGTAAGTTGCTGGTTCAAATGAATCAACATTTTATTTATTTTTACATTTAGGCACAGAAACAGAAAACATATAGTTATTAAAACAACATTCGAAAATCTGAAACCCAAATACACATTGCACAGAGCATTTTACACTAAATATCAATCACACAACATACACATATTAAACTTAATGACAAAAAAATGTCATTATATAAAATCAAAATATATACACATATAGTAATATTTCGAATTGTCTACCAGACTATGTTTATTGGAAAATCATACTCACAACCGAGAGGTGTAGCGGGATCTGACTCGTGGGCAAGCCGCAACAGATCGTAGAGGAAGCTCATGAGAGAACAGTTTGCGTCGCGATGATCGAGACGCGCAGCCTTCACCCCACAAGAGACAACTGCCGTGCAGCATCCCGACTCCACAAATTGGAGAGGAATCCGCTGAAGGTACCTAGAGGAACAGAAGACAGTAATGTATGTATGTATGTAATATATTTTATTCGTAAAAATTTACACTTTCAATTCAACCATAAACCATCAACATCATAAGCACGACACACATACACACCCACACTTTCCACCATTACACAACACAACCAATTTAGGCTTAATTAATTAAATTTAATCAGTTTGTTAATTGTATTGAATACTTTGTTTGTTTGTTACTTTTTGTAAATCTTTATAGTTATAACATATCATGTATTCCATCTGTGGCTATGTTTTCGGTGTATTTGTTTGATATTATATGTATTTTGTGTTAGCTGTAGGAATACAAAAAATAAAAATAAAATAAATAAAACCTGCAAAACTGCATACGCAGTTTCACTGCAGGTAACTCGCTTTAGAGAAACATAGCTTATTTCTTAAATAAGGTTACATTACCACAAATAAATTACGTAAACAGTTACAAAGTATTAAACAAATGTTTTTTTTAATAAACTTTTAAATTTAGCAAGTTTCGGCTCACGTCTTATGTCCCATTACAACTTTTGCGTAAGTATGGGACTCGCTTTTTCAATGTTCTAATAAAATTAAAAGCAGATTATCTGACATATTGAGGAATCGCACTTTCTTCCGAGTGATGATTAATTACAATTTATTTATTTAGTAATCCTACAGCTAACATTATATATACAAACAACTACACTGAAAATATAAACAAAGACGGAATACATGATACATTATACATTTAATTATAATATTAAAGCAATAATTTTAATTCGTCATTTCTTATTGTTCCAAGCTAAGTAGATAATATATTACGCACTCCCAAAACATATTTCATGAGGTGAACACGAAACATCAAATTTATAATAAACATTCATACAACTTTGTAATCTCTTGGTGACGTCTGTTCTGCCTTATTATTAAAACCTGACATAATATATGATGAATAAAGATATACAACATGTGGGTGCTACAATTAACGAAACTACCCTGAAATTTTATTTTATTTTACAGTACATTATATCAGCCAGAGATTTTGTTGTCTGTGATTTAAATACATTTTCAAGTTGAACCAGTGTCATAAATTTAAACCGTTATATTAGTATATAACAGAGTACACAGTAATAATGAGAAAATTTAAATTGGAATTTGGATCAAAAGCCAAGCATATTTATTTACATAGGTCAAAGATAATGTTGTTAATCGAAAAACATTTGCAATTTATTTTATTTATAGAACAGGGGGCAAACGCGTAGGAGGCAACATGATGTTAAGTGATACCGCCGCCCATGGACACTCTCAATGCTAGAGGCTCGCGAGTGCGTTGCCGGCCTTTTAATATAGTTGCATAATAAAAACAAGTTAAAATAAAATTCCTTACCTCACACAGAGCCGATACAAATCATCAACTGTATCCGGGTTGTCCTTTAGTCCGTCAGGTTTACCTAGGAGTTCTAACGCTGGGGGCAAAAGGGCATGAAGGAGATGGGCTAAAGGCGGGGCACTTAATGGCCCTCCTAAAGCGTCTGCCAGTACTCCAGTCAAATAGAGAAGACAGGAGTGCTGGTGGATTGCGTAAAGGGGGGGAAGAGAAGTAGCAAGAGCGGGAAGCAGTTCTGCTGCGTCACGTCCAGTGCCTCGTACGCAGAAACGTACGCAACGGCACGCACGTTCCATTACACGCCCTTCCCGTACGTATCTGAAATTGTTATTGCTTTTATGGTAACATTTTGTTATCCAATATCAACGGTAAGAAAAAAGCATTGAAAAAAAAAATTATAAATCTTTATTTTCATTAAAAATCATCGAATTTTTTTTTTCAAATTAATTCTTTTTAATTTAATTAATTTCCCTTTTTTTGGTGTCTTGTAGAAAATTAAATTCTTTACAAAAAATGAGAGGCATTTCGCTAAAATGCAAAGGAAAAAAGTTACAGGGCTTTAAAAAACGAAAATTATAATGCGTCTAATATATACACTCAGATTTTTAATTCCGTTGAGTTCGGACAGCTATTATTTTTTAAACATCTGAATCTTTACATACATTTTTAGTGTGTTAAGGGAATGATTTTATTAAAATTGTCAATGGGAGATAAAAGACAATTTTCTATACATTCTAAAAGAATAAAGAAATAAACTAACTTCTGCATTGTTCTATGTAGCACAGGCCAGGCGTCCTTAAAGGCCGGCATACAAGGGTGGCCTTTTGATGGGTCAGAAGGGGGTGCCACGTCCACATCGCGGAATAGGGCTGCCACCCGGTCGAGCCACAGAACAGGATCAGTAGGGGACCCCTTGCGTAGTTCTGTGTTACTCTCCAATAGGGCTGACAGCCCTGCCAATTGCACTCCTACTGACTCGCGCATGGCTGAACAAAGCTAGATAGATAAGATAAAAAATTTTTATTTATTTATTTATTTATCACTACATTTTTCTATCTTAACAGTAATTACTAATACGATAGAATTCCAAAATCCCACACCAACTATTCTAGATAAAAACATTAAAAAATTAAACTTATATTCCTAAATCTATCTATCCATCACTAACAATATAGCTAGCAACTCCTGTGAACTCAGCCAGTGTACAAACAAATAGGTCCACCTCAATAGCAACTCTGTTCACTATCCGTATTGCCCGCGTGAGTGGCGCTTTGCTAATAAAATAATAGTTTATAAAACATTGATGTGAAATAATTCTATAATTTTTATATGCCCACGCTTTTCCTCATTTTGTTGAAGATTCATCAGCACTTCTTTTAATGAAAATCTATAAGAAATTGTAGATACAATAATAATGGTTCTTAATAGATCTATATACCTGATCATGTGGTAACCGGGAGATGGCAGCAGCGAGGGCCCTCATGAGTGTAGAAGCTGTGTGAATGGGAAGTGCGAGTTGGTCTGCAGCTCGAGCTGCTTCCACGACTAATGCTGCATGACACGACGCCTCACTGCGACAGGCTTTGCAGATGTTCTATGAGAAAATCGATTGCACATATGTTAATAAAATAATACATACAAACAGAATTTTATTATCACAGTATTTATACAAATTTTTTATTTTATTTATTTCCAGTAAATTTTCCTATCTTAACAGTTACAACTGATGCGATAGAATTCCATTATATTACCCACACCAACTAACCTACATACACACATTAAAAAATTAAACTTAAATTCCTAAATCTTATAACTAACAATATAGCAAGCATCTCTTGTGAACTCAGCCAGCGTACAAACAAATAGGTCCACCTCAATGGAAATTGTGTAATAAGATGCCAGAAACGAATAATAACAACAGAAAATTCATAAATACATAATGCAATATGTGAATTGTTTCTCATAACATTAAAAAACTAAATCTTGTTAGTGTAATAACTAACTGTAACTTTGATCACTTCTCATCATATAGCAATAACAATTATTGAACAAAGATGAATGTGCTGAAGATAAAATAGTTAGATCTTTTGTTAGGCTTTCTTATTTAATCGGGAATAAATAATATTACCTGGAGAGCAACAGCAGCAGCATTAGCCAATTTAGGTTGCACCAGAGATCTGACTAAAAACCGAAGACATGGCTCCAGGCATTGCGGATGCTTTTCAATCCAGTCACACAACTCTCCAAGTAACTGAATACAAGTATTCATCACAGCTAAGTGGCTGTCTTCAGGCATAGACAAGATTGCTTCTATGACTTTAGGGACAAAGTCATATTCTTCTCTGCTGAAAACATTATTATTGGGGTCTATTTTGTGGGACTAAATCATATGTAAAATATGTATTCTGCATTTAATAAAGTACAATAAAAGATTAGTCAATCATTCTTTACCAAATAACTAATTAATAAGTAATTAATAGCCTCTACTCACGGAAGTATATTTTTAGCTACTGCTTGCATTATAAATAGTGCAGCTTCTGTCTGCTCCCAAGGCAAGTTAGCTTGTAGCACTGAGAACATCTTTCGGAAAACAGAACTAGATCCAACTATGAATACCACATCCTTTATAAGCTCATATACTTTCACTCGGAAATCCTAAAAAAAATAATGTTTATTTAAATTGCATTTAGTGATTGTGAAATTAGAAAAATTGTCCATGTAAGATGTACATGCGTCAAGCCTCAGAGAGGATACAAGACCTGATTTTTTCTAGAAAACATTTAACATATTAACTAACATAGAATTCATCTCCTTCTTCAGGCAAGTTCTGGTCATCAGGTTCACACTGACAGTGTCGTGCTAAAGCTTCTATTAATCTTTCGATATGAGGCTTAAAAGCATCTGTTAACTGTTGGTAATCCCGTTGGTATACTTCTTCTGATAATCTATACCACAGATTGAATGTAATTTCAGCTATCTGTAATTAAAATATTTCAGCAAAGGTAATAAATTATGTATTTAAGTCATTTGATTAAAAAATAGGCAATTAAAATAAGTCCAATTTTCACTGTTTCTTGCAGCTTTAGCATATAACCACTATTCAAGAAAATAATTGGTAAATGCTATATGTGACATACTTACTTCATAATCATGATGTCCAACACATACTAAAGCAAGTTCCAGAGAACGCATTGCAAAATGGGCTTGTCCATTTGCTGTACTAATTATTATTCTCTCTAAAAATGTTTCTCCCAGTTCAGTAAATAGTCTAGCTAAGTTTGCAGCTTTTTCCTCATCTTCATGAGCTACTGCTAAGTGATAGCTTTCTTCTAAAGCTGACAAACTGTCAAATAACATTCTTTCAACCTCATCTCCATTGTTGTTTTGCTCTAAACAGTCTAGAATAGCGCACATACAGTCTGTTGCTGCCTCATGTAATGAATTGTTTGTATTATAATCCCTTAAAACTTGCGCACATAAACCAACTACAGGGTTCTGAGCTAATTCCTGAAGATTTATTGCTTTCACTTGGGTCCATGATGTCATGCACCTTATTATTTTCAATGCTATGTTAGAAGTCTGTGAACTATTTATACAATCCTTAAGAAAAATTACTACTATGGGAGAGTTTCCTCTAAGATCTAACTTTATCTGCTCACGACGATTGTCACCTAATTTAAGACTTGATGAGTCTATTTCTTGAGGTAGCACTGTCAATATTTCAAGCAGAGCAAAATTATTTTTATTAGAAAATATTTTTATAAGGTCACTAACACAGTTTTGCCAAGTGGGCATCTGTAAAGCTAGATCAGCTAAGGCTAAAGATAGTTGAGTAAGAATTGCTGAGTTGACATCTGGAGATACAGATTCTAAGTGCAATATCAGAGAGTCCCTGAGAGAAATTACAGCATCATCGGGTAGTTCAGATAAATTATGTTGAACCTTTGATCTCATTGTTTGAGCTGCAAAGTAACAAGCTTGAAAATTTTTTTTCTGGTGCAACAGTTCGTCGGCTACTTTCCAAGAATGTATCTGAAATAAATACATGATATATATTCGAAATTTCTTGCAAAACTTAAACTATAAAGCAAACGTAACGTACCGATTTTTGTACATCTCCGAGCCATAACGAAGCCTTTTCTTTTTCATTAACATTAGGGTTATCATATAAGGCGCTTATGGCCTGATAAACAGTATCCATTGAAGGAGCCTCCATCTTGCAATTTTAAATAAACACAAAATAATATCTTATCGATTTTCTACTTTTATGTTTAATAAAACAATTAATAACATACTTTTTGTAGAAATATTTAAAATGTAACAAAATACAAATTAGCTCGAGTGAGCTTCGAGAAAACGTAAACTAGACGTATCACATTTTAGCTTGACGTAAGTCAAAATGACATAAGTACAGACAAACGGAGAACGAGGATAACCTATATCAGCAACGGTTAGCTTTGGTAGTAAATTGCAGAGCATAATGCGACTCAGTGGCGCACATTGCCGAATATTATGCTGAAGCTTAATTGGAACGTGAATTAGTTTTCAAATGCATCAGCAGAGTGCGCTAAGTTCAGTGTTGAAAAAAAAAATGCATAGAGTTAGCAACCTCATTAATGTATAAATAATGTGGTAAACAATAATAGTTGATTGAAAACTATTTATGTTTATTTTAAGTAATTTGGATTTTGAATATTTCATTAACATTTTTTTACGTTTTGAGTATTTTTTTAAATGAGTTCTAAGAAAATTATATACTTTTTAATTGAATCATCTTATCCAGATGATAGTGATGACGATGATTTATCGAGAGCTCTGAGTTTAAGTCTATTTTAGTTAATATTATGTTAAATGTTTTCTAGAAAAAATATAGACAATGAAGTCTTGTATCCTCTCTGTGAGGCCTGACGCAATCACATTTATCTTACCTGGGCATTTTTTATAATAACACAATCACTAACGCCCGAATCAAATAATTAATCCACAATCTCAGATTGAAAATAATCTGAGATCAGACCGTGACTGTCGATCGTCTCCTATCTGCTTCCTAATAACCAAACCCTACGAAGACATTTCATTTTTGACGACGCATAGTATGCAATGCAATTGATAATCAATATAAACCAAATAAAGTAAATAAAACCGTACAAATAATATTAAAATATATGTCTACGTTTAAAACTTATCAATGAGCTTTTTAATTATTTTAAAAACTGGTGTAGGTAAGTTAAAATCTTAAGATAGGGTATTGGTAGGCACAGTTGAACTGTCATTTACATACCACATACATGATACACCGATCCGACTTACCATGGATAGCTTGTATTAACAGATAGCTAGTACAATCCGTCGATTGTTTATTTATTTATTTTTATTTGGCACACTTTTATTAATATTTGGATTAATATGTCAGATGGTCCAAAATGGATTGAGATAGGTTATTAGATTTGGCGTAAATGCAAACATAAAAAAACGATGGGAACATCATTTTTTTTAGGATTGCAGAGTATATCCTGACTGGTCATTTCAGTATAAAGTATATAATATACAAACTAGTGACAAAAGGCGGAACTATAATTAGAATTGGAATGTTCCAGAATGTTCCTGTTATCATATGAACTGATTAAGTAATTCAAGTAGAATTGTTGCGATATGGGGCTCGGAAAGGGAAACGTGAAGCGTTAAAACTGTGACGTCACAGTATTAAAGAATATAATTTAGTACGGACATATAGGCCACTGAGGAAGCGTGACTGAAAGTGTCGATTAATTAATAGTGCTAAATAATAAAAACATATAAAGGAATAGGAGAAGAATCTATTTATAAATTGGGTGAGATTTTACTTATTAAATTACGTTTACGATACGTTAGAATTGTTTTTATTACAATGTATTGTTAATCATTAACGCAATTTTAAAAGTTTTATAATAATTAATATAATAACATATAAGGCACAAAAACTCAAAATCTATAAATAAGTATTTAGGTTCAAAGTAATTGATTAAATTTTTAATTAATACAATATAGGCCCACATTTCGACAAATTTAAGTGTTTATGATATATCTAAGTAGTGTATATATCCGGGTTGATCCCCAAGTCTCAAACCGGATATATATTTTCAAAAAAAATCTCCAATATGTATACTGCTCAAGGCTGACCAACCTAAAAATCATGACTGAACAAAACTAAAAAAAAAAGTTTGTACTCTATTCTCTAAACCATAGCTAATTACTTATCACCACCTTATCAGCTCCCATTTAATGCATGAAATTCCCAGTCATTATCTAATGAATGCCTCAGTACGAATGTTCATCGTTACAGTTATCTATTTTCCTAAATTCACAATTATATTCACAAAAATAATAAAACTATATCTAACCTAACCTAGCCTACGGGTCTAAACAAATTGCAATAAATATACCTAACGTAAGTACCTACACTAAAACCACTACCTATAATATAATTAGATGTAAGGGTGACATGGTTAAATAAAACAGGTTTTATATTTTTTATTTATATGTTCATTATAATTCTATACAAATTTACTAGGACCATATCATTATTCACTGAGTCACTTCTTCTTATCTCATCCCCCTGAAATTCCCATCCCTTTGAAATTATACATATACCAAACAGTACAATACTTTTCGGTATTTTAGGACTTTTAAGTTGTAAGTGTTCCAATTTCGACAGGTACTCCCACGGACGAGGTCTTCTTAGTAAGGTTTTGAAAATCATAAATAATTTTAAATAGCATTTGCAATATATAAAAGACCTAAATAAACAACAAAAATGTCTCTCGCATTTAAAGCCCAGCGCACATTATCGGAATCGGCACGGCTGAGGATTTCAGGTGACAAAAAGCATTACACATTAACTTCATAGCAATAAAGTAGAAATTTCCATGATATATGATCGTAGTAACAAAAATACCGCTTCGGTAAGCTTGAGGCTACTGCATCAGCAGCTTTGAGACTGCTTCGGGACCTTCGGTACGCCGTCGCCCGTCGCCGAGGGCCGAGGCAATACTCGGGGTTAACGACGACAGTGCACATTCTTAAAGCTTTGGTCTAGTGATCATGACGCACAACGCTGCGGTATGCGCCGTAACGCAGCGTCACGACGCAGCATGTCCCTGCGGAGAGGTGGTCAGTTGATTTTGCCGCAGCTACCAAGGTAGACGTAAACATGAACAATTTTCCATATTGACTCAGTGACGCACACCGCACACCGCAGCGTTGAACCGAGAAGGACGCCGCGCTGTGCGGCAGTACACCTCCCCTTCACCGCTGACGCATACTGCGACGGAACAAGAGAACATTCTCGACGTTTTTCATATGATTGAGTGTCCGGCAACGCATACCGCAGCGTTGTGTGTCATGATCACCAGACCAAAGCTTAAGGACGCCTCGTAGAACGACGTTGTCGACGAACGTTGCAGCATGCCAAGACATAGTTTCCTTGTTAAGACTTAGAGCGCGACATTGGCGGAATTGTGATTTACACAGAAGTCGCCATTAAAAATAAAGTGAAGTGACATAGTTTCCGACCGTGTGCGCTTGCATGTAAGAATGCCGAAGGATCCCTTTTTTGCCGATGCCGATAAAGCGCGCCGGGCCTAAGTAATAAAACATTCCTCGTCTTCACATATTTATTAGTTTCAAAATACTACAATACAGCTCACATTGTATGCGACAATTGTATTATTGCACATTAGGGTAATATTAAAAAAAAACGACTAATAAAGTGATTAGCTTGGATGGATTTTTACATTACGTTATTGTAACATGAGCCTTAAATTACAGTGAATCTTATAATTGCTAGAGATCTTTTATTTAACAGTTAACGCAGTAATCACCGCCTAATTCTTAAACTAGTTTTTGTAAAACATTCTTCACATAACAGTCAAAATTACTTAGAATAATAAGACATGTCTAATTATTCTAAGCAAAATTATTTAAAATCTCATAAAAATTTCAAAATTGTAAGAGTAACAATAAATCTTAAAAATAACTAACATAATATCAAGTTTCTTTTATTACAGTAACATTAAAAAAATTGAAAATAACATACGGTATTAGGAGGTAGATATACCAATCGCTGCATTACAAAACATTGGAGTTTCAGAATTACTTATTATACACGTCGATGTAACGTAAAAATAATTCCGAATATATAACTATCAAGCCAATAGGCATTTCTAATTCAATAGATATGGTATTGGTAATGATAATTCATTAAGATTTTAATACAACATTAATTGCATAGACATTTGCAATGTAGACATTGTGTATATCCCCCCTTAACAATCATAGCGATGGCTGGAAATGTTAATTATTGCTTAGGATAGCTTGATAATATATAACAAACTTGATTATTAGTTCTAATATCATAAATGTAAAAAAAAAAATTACAGTCTGTCTTAGTTGTGCTACTCGGATTTTTATATGTCAAATTATTTGCACTTCATTTAACTGCTTCCCTTATACTTGATAGTTTATATACAATCACTTACATTTGCTAATACAAAAGCTGTCATGATATTTTAAATACCAGGTGTCAGCTTTGGGTGTCCAATGTCTATGGCAAAATATTTGTCTGTATTTTTACGGAACTAGTCAAACGGGTATATATAACACCGTCGTCCATTCAGTCTGCCACAGACACAAAAATTCAGTCTGCCAGAAGGCGTTGACAGTGCGTCGTCAGCCTTTTAGTTAAGTAATGATATTTATAAATCACTAATTTGCCAAGCAAGATTCCGTTAAGCCTTGGCCAATTTGACGATATGGTCCACATTAATTTTTTTTTAAAATTTAAATCTACGTATGATTTTTTTTTCAAAAACTCAACATACAGTTCATGTCGTATAGAGCCCCAATGCTTTGCACCCGTCTTTTAAATTCAAAGCCAAATTCTAAAAATCTGTGATAAAACAACTATAGTGGAAACCAACATTAAAAATGAAAACACGATTTCTACAGCATTACGTCTAAATCTTTGTTACAATTAAAAATTATTCCTGTGATGTAATCTTACCATTGCGTTTCTTTGATTCAGAAGAGTCTTAAATTAAATTTAATCAACGAATAACATCGATGTCCAAACAACACATTTATCACGAAGATTCAGTTATAAGGAACACAATATAGTTCGGTCGATAACCACCCACTTAGCCAACTAGTCAACGCACAACACCACTAACAAATCCTATCACGCCCGGTAGAGTTCGTTAGTGGAGAGTCTGTTGAGACTGTCACTAAGGTCCTGGCCTCGATTCAGCATGGAGACCAGCCCAGATAGATCGCCAGAATTGAGTTGGCTTAAATCACCGCGGTCGTCCAATAGGCCGCTGAGAGATGGAGTGTCGTTTACACTCTCCATCAGATCTTGTTGAGGCAACTGCTGAGAATCAATAAAATTATTAACATATAGTAAAATTGAGGGTATGTTAATTCATTTTCTAACCTAAAAATTGGGTGACTAAATGAGTAGTCCTAAAATTTGCTTATTTATTTATCCAGTAAATAAGATTGTGAAGTTTAAAATGTTTATTGTTTTTTGTATAAGCCAACACATTCGAATCCAGAACCACTTCTAAACGTTATCAAATTTTATTTATGAAGGGTGTCGCTACTAAAAGAAATTAGACTGATTTTGGGAAAAGCGCCAAGCATTATCTTTTATTACCATAGCTTTTACACATTTAAAGAACATATTTTTACCGGATTGAAGCTATGTTAAACTTATAATTATTTAATATCACTTAAAATTTTTCCGATGTTTCGCATTTCGCATTGCATTGCAGCCAGACCACGCGAAACTTCGAAAAAATTTAAAATTATGTTAATTAATTATAACTTTAATAATACACAGCTTCAATCCAGTAAAAAGTGATTTTTTTAAGCACCAAGTCTCAGCTAGCTTTTAATATTGATTAAACTCTAAACATTTTCGTATTAAATGATTGAAATAACATTCTTTAGAATATTGACAAAAGCGCGCACGTGCCATATTTGCTCTTTTCTGCTGTGTACGTCTATAAAAACAATTCATATAAATTACCTGTTGTTGTTGGACCATGTTATGTGTAATATGTCCAGGGTTGGGCGATATATGACCCATTGGGGGCATATTCACCAAATTCGGCGAAATGGCTCCGTGCATGGGGGAAATTTTGCTCATAGGCGTCAAAACCTGTCCCATTGACGCATGGGACATAGGTGAAACCCGTCCCACAGGGGACATAGCTTGTCCGTGCATCGGGGACATCATGTTGGGGGACACTGATGCCTCGCTTGGGGACATTATGGGGGACATTTGTACGTAGTTTTGCCCCCATTGCATCTCCTGATATCCCTGTTGAGCGTTCAACATGTTTGTTGGTTCCATTACGTTCAGGTTCTGAATGTTCCATTGCTGCTGAAATTTCGACTTAATAAAACATTTCTATACTATTTATAAGGTACAATACAATTACAAGTGAGTGATAACGGTTCAAAAAGTAAAAAATAAAAAGGAAATGAATTGGTTAAATAATGATATTTTAAGTAATTAAGTTTGTTATGGAAGAGCTGGGAACCCTAACACAGGTATATTTATTTAAAAGGGTTCCCAAATCTTACACTATGAAAAGACAGATGTACCAACTTAAAATGAATAAAGACTTATTATTATTATTATTACAAGTAAATCACGTTTTTTTTACACTTTCCTTACATATGAAAAACTTTTATCAAGATATTTTCAAAGTTAAAACCCATGACATAGTATTACCTGGTAGTTTTCTTGGACGGCATATTGCGGACTATTCATAGGATGTGGAGGCGTTTTATCTGAAATAAATATACGAATATTTAATAGAACTGCATTACAACAATTCAATGTCTACCCTGGGCCGTCGCGGGGGGGGGGGGTTATTAATTTTATAAACGTCAGCTGGTTTGAACCTCACCTCTTGGTTCTGACTTGATCGGCTGATCCACAAAGGTTCCTGCAAAATAAAAACCATTAACATATTTTTAGTAGACATAAAGTTCTGTCAAACAGCGACGGTACTCTGTAACACCCAATAAGCGATAGCGGTTCAAACTTTACAAAATCAGCTGATGTTCGAAGCACTGGCAAGATTCCGAAAAAAAAAATTCAAAAAACTTCGTAATTAGATTTCAGCGCGTTTAGAACATTATCTATATAATAGCATAGCAAAAATCAAACACCATACTACATAAATAATAAACTACACTACACACTCAAATACTCATGAGAATTCAGTCACTGTTCAGTTCAATGAAGAGTTTAGAACATTTCAAAGAACTGAAAACTACTTATATATAAATTCGAAAATTGCATTTGTATCTTTAACTCATACAAATCAACACCACAGAATAGACAATAAAAATGGAGTGTGACGGAAGACCGCTGATATGACGTCAGATAAAACAATTCATAGATAATAGAACACAAGTCGAAAAGGCTCTTCCTCATATCCATATATTGTCTATTCATGATATAAACTATTCTAGATATAAGCATCTACCAGATATAAGATTTATAGATATCGCAAATATTCCTAATACACACAAACATGCAAATATCATATAACTATTGCTATTATGTATATGTGTGAACAAACAAAACAACCATGCCTATAAACTGTTTCATACCTGATAATTCTGATTTCGACGCTTTGGAAATACAGAAATACATTATTACATTGTATACTTTTTATTATATTGACATACCAAGCTTCACTTTCTTATATTTGTATAAAACTTACAAAATCACATACAATTAGATAGTCGCAAATTAAAATTAGATAATTAACACAAAAAATAATAAATTATACAATAAATGTTTGTTAGTTGAATTCTCCTATTTCTATTTGTAAGACTCAAGATATTAAATGAATGAAAGAGAACATTCTAGAAATAATTTGCGACTAGCCAATCACATCATTAGTATTATGTAAAGTCATCTAAATCTTAGACGTAACTTTAAAATTCATATAAATATATTCATACTGCGACGAATTTAACAAATTTGTGAATTGCGTCAAATTTCATTACTGCTGTGAATGTAGTGACAAACCAATCTTATCCATTGTTCCTATATTCACGACATGCATTGTCATGTTTCCTGCATTGCGATTCAAATTTCGATCGAAGTATGTATTACTTTCAGATAGGCTAGTCTTAGTTCGAATTTCAAATATCTGTCACATGTCAAATTATTTTGACAGACACGCACCCTTCAAGGTTACGAGAACTATTTTTTTTAACATAATAGCACGAACGTGGCAGCAGCAATGAAGTATTGAATTCTAACAATTTTATTCAGCGCTTGATTGTGGGACTATACATTATCTTTAATATATAAAATAATTCTAACACATAATATTTTTATTCCTATTTGGGACAAACGGACAAGCTCAGCATGTTACGTTTGGTTTAAATCTGCGGCTTAAAATTATAACAACTTTATCTGAATTAAATTTCCACACATTAAACTATAAAAACAGATAAAACCTAAAATTCCCTAATACTTGACAAATAATAGCACACATATACATTAGCATTGAAAATAGATTTTTCCTAAGGACGGTTGTTAGTTTACATATTTAATTCTAACAAAATACTTAATCTAAAATAAATACTATTTAAAATTGTTAATTGCAATAAATATAATAATTCTCTAAAATTAATATAACCAAGCACCATAATACCACTCCCAACATCCCATAGATATTAAATATTTCCTTTGGAAATGACATTTTAAACTTACGTTCATCAAATTGATGCAAATTAATCATTTTCTGTCGCTTATGCCTTAAGTAACTCGAATCTAGAATGAACATAAAAATTAATAAAAATAACAATAAAAATTAAAACAAGACTAGATTAGAAGATCCTAAAATGATTTATTGAGATATCGGAGGACGACTAGGAAAGTTTAAACTCTGTATCAACTTCGAATATAGGTCTTTGCCCTATACTGTAGAAAATAGTGTCGGTTTGTAATAAAACCAACAAATTTTCACCTTCTACGCACACAACGCAACACGCAGTGTAAAGGTATAAAAAAATTTGGCTCAATGGGCGCATTTATCTATTTAATCTAGTTAATATTCATTTAAACTAGTTAAAACTAATTTAAACTCATATAAAAGTCATTTAAACTCGTATAAAATTCATTTTAACTAATTAAAACTCATTTAAAATTAATTTAAAGTAATTTAAGCTAGTTAATAAACATTCTTTACTATGATTTTCTTATCCCGCGATATTGTTTACGTAACCGAAACTATGATTATATTATTAGAATGATTTGGGCAACTATGCTGAAATAAGAACGTATGAAAGCATAAAAACTACGATGGATGCTTACAGCATATGACAGAATTGTTTGAAATCGCAACCCAATAATGGGGGAAGAAGAAAGAACTTCTGGATTGTTCTAACCCAAAACAATGATGAAGTCGGTCACCGCAGAGGCAGTCTAACGGCTTATTGGTTATGAAATTTGCTGCCATCTACCGGCGAGTAATAGCAACTAGTTTCATCGAATTCAGACGCTGTAGCGTGCGGCGCCACTGCCATATAAAGAGCGTAGTGCTCAGCCTCAGTTAGATCGAGGTCATCCTGCAACTTTTTAAACGCAGACGCATCCAAAGCTAAAACGCTTTCCGCGACAAGAATTGTACCCCCATCAGTGGGGGGAAGGGGAGCCAGACTGGCAGGCCGTTTTAAGGATCTCTGGGAGGACTTTTCGTCCATATCTTCGTGTAGCGATATGTGAGTCACGCTATCGGCGTAACTCAGGCCGGCCGCAGACGCGTTATCTTTAAGGGATGTGTGCGAAATTGCCGATTTAAATTTCGACGGACGAATACCGGATACGCTACTGACGGATCGGGCTACGGGTTTAGTTTTAACATCTTTCTGCCCCTCAGATTTAATGCTCGGTGCCGGGGATTTCTCCTTTCGTCGGAACAAGCGCGAGAAGAACGAACGCTTTTTAGGCGCGGGCGGTAACGCGGGCTCACTTTTAGCGAGGCTCAATTCACTACGTGGGGCTAAGATATCGGGGTTTCGGGTGACCGGCAGCTTTCTACCCGGTTTCAATATGCTATTAACGGACGTTTGGCTAGTTCTGAACGCGTCGGAATTTTTACGTACTCGTTTGGGTGGTAGCGGCGGTGCCCTTTCATCATCGTCGCCACCCTTGAGGGGAGTAAATTCTATAATCGGGCCGCGGTAAGTTTGAACTTGGACATCCTCATACGGTTCGGGTTCGGTGATCGAAACTGGATTTTTGAACGCTAACTGTAGGCTGGTGTACGTTCCGGTGTCGTTGAAATCGTCAACGTCTTCCGTATCATTTATAATAGTAATGTTCTCGAGTCGCGTTCGGTTTTCGGAATAAATCTCATCTAATTCAGCGACCTGTTCAAGTAGATCGTTTAGACTCTTTTCATTATCAAGAACTCCGTTAGTGTGAGGTTCGTCAATTATCTCGCATTGAATGACGTCACCGTCAACGACGTCACTGCTTTCGACGCTATCGACGAGTTCGATCTCATCTGAGTTGTCAGAGGAAGAGGTGACTAGTGTGTGTGTGTCTGCGTCGAGTGTGTCTGTGTCATTTGTGTGTGTGTTAGTGTTATTATTGCCGTCCGGCTTGAGAAGGGCGGCAAGAGCGGTGAGGTCTGGAAGAGGCTTGCGAGCGGCAGGCAGGGTACCTTGGAAGTCAGCTATGTATTCGAAAGGCACGGGGTTGCTTCGGGCGTTGTCCGATATCCGCTTCAGCTGGATATATACCTGAAAGGAATTATAGAAACTTATATCGTAATTAGCTACTACTTTTATATATTAATCGAGTAGTGTTGGCCTAGTGGCTTCAGTGTGCGACTCTCATACCTGAGGTCGTAGATTCGATCTCCGGCTGTGCACCAATGGACTTTCTTTCTATGTGGTTGTAAATATTTAGGGGTTTTAATAGGTATTTGAACGTCCAAGGGGGAAAACAATGTAGGATTTGTCATCACTGGTTTAACTAGCGCGTGGTGTGTCATTTTTTTCGCACATTAGGTTATTTTCGTACATTCACTATAAACAGTTAATTATCACGTACAGCAAACATTTTCGTTTCAAATTCTAGATACTCTAGATACGATAATTCTGTCATGCTAAGACATAAAAAATTAAAATCCAAATTGATTATAAAAAGAAATGGCTCTAAAATTCTGCGAAACGCTGGCAAAGAGCGTATTTAATAGGAGTCTATATCAATCACAGTTAACATCGCATTTGGCCGCTGAAACTATGAGTCAAAGATTAGTTGTATTTTTTCTCAAAATTACTGTTAAATGACATCTTTTGTAGACGTTGCCAAACAGTGATATCATTAAAAGACTTTAATATATTTCATTCAAGGATTATATATCTGAGAGCATATACATTATTTATAATTATGGCATTGGATAACATAATATAAAATTAAAAAAGTTTAATTGTTTTACAGAAAACTTGTTAAATAAAATTACTAATATTTTTATTAAACCAGCCAGTATCCCCCATTGGTATATAATATCCCCATACACATATGTAGACTTGTAGTCGCATAGCTGAGCTTTTGATATATACTAATAAAATGTATGTAAACTCAATGTTTCACGATTGTATGTTTAACTTTCTAAAGCTTGGAAATATACGATGGCAAAACAAATTTGTGAAAATTATTTGCACGTACGTTTATTCGATATTAAGTTGCCAAAATTGGAATTGCATAGAAACGCTTTGTACGTTAGCCACTAGTCTCGTTCGTTACATTATTATCTATTGACAATATACAAGCTCATATTGACAATATACGAATACGACAACCTGTATTGTAACAAGAAAATTCACAACTTCTTAATCGCTATAAGTAGATTTATTTCAGAACCTTTAATTATTTGTTCTTATTTAAATATTATATTTAATTTAGTAATTAATTTTTCGTTGTAATAAATCGCATATAAAAACAATAAGAAAAGTTTTACGATTGTAAAATTAGACTTTGACTTCTAAGATATGTGCGCCATTGCTCCGACAGATATCATTAGCTAAAGACAGATTAAAACAAATGAGCATGAAACAGATACAAAAATCTGTGCCTTTAAAGGTTCCAGCGCAAGTGTTGTTATATAATTAGCTGAATTAAGCGATTTTTACCAAATCATTTATTCCAATTAGACCACCTAAAATGGCGCTTATGAACGTTAAATAAAAAGATGACTCTAGTTGCTCCTTCCAAAGGGTATTTTCGTGTGGAGAAGAATAGGCAAGAAACTCCACACTTAGTCTTTTAAAATAGAATTTACAATATTTGTATACATTAGTTAAATAATTATATGTGAAGATTACTCACAGAATTACTTTTTACAGATAAAATATACAGGTCTATTGTAGTATTATTACCTGTACATGATGTGGATTGTTCGGTTTATGGTAAGGCGGAACATGGAAGGCAATAGCGTACTGCTTGTGAACAAGTTGAATGTTGGCAGTTTCTTCCCATACTACCATTTCACCTTCCTTTTGGTAAAACACCACAGCTATGTCCTCACGAACCACCTGAATTAATTAAATAGTGCATTAGAACATGGGCAAGAATAAGAAACTTAAACTAAAGGCAAAGCCGCACCAGAGTAGAATATAATCTGTGCGGGCATAGTTCTATTATACTCTATTCTCCTGTTTACCTTCTCACAAAGTAAGAACATCTCCATGCCTCCTTGTGGCGGCGCAGAACAGTGACTAAGACGCATGATGACCAGGTCACTCATGGCCTTCTTGTCAAATATCACGTCAGATACCACCGGCTGTAGGGAGTGTCGAATCTTGCCTGTTGCTTCATCTGGCAAGAAAACTTGGAAGCATAGCCGCACAGCATTCAGATCTATCGTCTGTGGTTGGTTTCGATGGTGGAATCCAGCTGTAAAAAAACATTTACATATTATACATAATTTATAGAAATAAATAGTTGATTTTAAATTCTTACTATGGAACATGGTGTAATGGTTGCAGCTCCTTACAAACGTTGTGTAAAAGAAAAAACTTGGCGATTAGTGGCTGAGAGTTTATTGCCAGTTCTTTTATTCCGTTCTACACCTGAGAACTGGCAGTAAATGTTAAATTAGAAGCATTTAATGTATTTTTTTTTACTTTCATAAGTGTACATTATGTAACCTACGTAAATAAATGATTTTGAATTTGAATTTACATTTTACATAAAATACAACTTAAATTCTGCTGAAATAATAATAATCAACTAGCTTCTGGTACAAATTTTTACCTCTATCTCTTTAGTTAAATACTACAAAAAACAATTTAGAATATGCTAACAACTGGCTTGAATTGTTTAAAACATGAGCTTATAACTAAAATTACATATATTAAGACAACATTGACTATATCAATTAGTCACCCCTAATGTTATTAATGCAAGGTCAATAAGTAATAGCGGTGAAACCCTCAAATAAGTACCTATTATATACCGGCGAAACAAGAGGGTAGTTACGCACACCTCCGAAGATTTTCCATAAAAACTTCTGACAAACTGATACATACATTCTAATATAGTCATTATTTAAAATTAACATAAAACCTAAGTAATAAATAAACAAATTATTTTAAATGTTAACACAGTAAGAGCACGCAAACGTTAGTGTTAACATTTTTATTTTTATGCAAGGCCAGAATATTTTGCCAAATGACACAAAATGTAAACACACGATTTCTCTTCTAATGTCTTTTCGATATGAATCATTTTCCCGTAAATGTTACAGGTTAAGATGTCTGGACTAATCTAAGAAATCTTTTTATGAATTGATAATTCAAAAGTCTAGACTAAAATACGTAATGAACACTTGCTCGTATAGTGAAAGAATATATTATTGTGTATGAATTTAAAAAATACCCCGAAGAGATCAGGCCATGACAGACGTTTTAGCGCCATAGTTTTTTTCCTTTAATATAAATACCAAATAATATAATAAGAATTGACGTAAAAAAAATAATTGTAATGTTTATTTATGAATAAGCCATACAATCTGATCAGATTCAACCACGATTCAATTTATTATACTAAGATTCCACCCCGATTCAATCTGTTATACTAAGAATCAACCCCGATTTAATCTGTTATACTAAGATTCAACCCCGAACCTTCGGGTCAAATACACTATCTGTTAAAAATATATATCTATTTTTTCGATTATTTTAAATAGTGACTCATCTCTTAAAGATAATTAGCGTTTAAGTTGTAAATAATATACGGTAAAAGATAAACAGGCGACAAAACAAAAGTGGGTTAGTCCCACACCAAGCCTGTAACTAAATGATAATATTAAAATATTAATTAATTAATTTGTTTACGTTATAATTAAATATTGCAGAAGGATCTTTGTGCATATAAAAAATATCCAGTAATTTATTCGTTATAAACACAAAATGTTTCTTGTTAAGGTATTTCAGGTATTAAATTCAATTCATACTCCTCTTGAGCTCTGCTATAAGACGTAATATCGAACAAACTTATACTAAATATGCTTATGAAATAAAATTGCAGTTTTACGTACCCACTCTTTAAATATTTACAATTATTTAAATTAACCATTAAATCCATGATACAAAGATTAAACAGAGAAATGGAGTTTTAATACAGTACTAGTACTATCTACACTATTATAATTTGTGTATATGTGAATAATATTCACGGCGCAAACTAAAAATATGTAAATATCGTACAAACACAGCTTTTTGTTATTAATAAAAAATAAAAAACCGTGAATTTTACCTTAATTTCGAATATTTTCTATCAATGAAATGATTTAATTTGAACTCGGAGGCGGATGACGCAAAAATAAGTTAGCTACATGCCTTAGTAGGGTGCGATTTACCCTACTCGTTCTATATCAAAGCTAAACATTCTTATGAAACAATAGTATGACCGGGTTTTAGGCGTAGGAAGTATTTCGGTCGCCGCTATTCCTGGGCTGTTGGGAGCGCGATCCGTTTCGTAATCTCTCAATATGCCGGTGTAAAATCGGCCTGATTTACAATTTTGGTTTAGCTTCGGTTATAGTAGAACATTTATTTTAAGAGTTTTTGGTTCTCTCTTTCGGATATCATATATGGCATTAAATAATATTATTTTCCATGTGTTGAATGTTTTGTAATGTAAATTCAGTGACTCAATTATACGATAGCAGACATCTGTTATGGACGTGTAAGGTCTAGAAAACCTCATGAGGTACAAGATAGCCTATGCCTGTTTTATAGATCAATGCGGATTAATAATATTAAATGATCCTCATTCCGGCGAATATCAAATAAAAATGTCGTATATTTAAAAAGAAGCGATTATCCGATATTGTGTGTACAAGGAAAAAAATACCAAATTCTTTGACCGGTTTTATATCAAGGAAGGAAGGAGGTTATATTACGATATTTGGTGAGGTTCACTTTTACAGACTTGCAAAAAATATCGAAGTGAGTTCGTAGGTTAGTTGATAAGACACTCGATAGATAAGAGTTCCGTCTGTAATTTCTATAAGACAAAATATTTACGTTTCTACGTATAAATAGACGGCTGACTAAATTTTGACTTACTGCATGATTGAACTGAGATTTGAAATGGGGATTCATTACAAATGTATAAATATATAAATTACAGAGCATTTAGAGTCGAGATAAGATTCAGAACCAACCTGTCTGATTCTGAATCTTACCCATAGTCTCTCGTCGTCAAAAAAGGAGTGTATTTTGACATATATGAGTCATAGTTAGCTGGGAGTATGAGTCTCAATGTCATCTTTTGTAAGGTCTCTCGCATTTACTCCTAGAGAAGCTCGGGCGCTCTAATACGAATCTTGTACCTCCTATGTAGCGTATAACGTGTGAACTGTGGGACACAGAATTCTAACGTTTCGAGAAATCGCGCGAAAATTTGAGCAGCAGAATGTTAAAAAAGCGTGCCAAGAGTTTCATTCTTAATCGTCACGTTGTTTAAACAAATGTGTTTTTCTGATAAACTAACTGAACCTATATTTTGTGTTTCGTAACTGTTAAGCCTACTAACTTTTTCTAAATAAACGATTTTTAAAAAATGTGTTTTATTCATTGACTACTTATTATTTGACTTAACTTAAACCAATTTTGAAGAATAAATGGCCACATTATGTATGTGTATACCTGTGGTTTTGAGCATAACATTATGCCGTTGAATTAGGGATCGATGTCGGAGCTTCTTTGACGCTCGTACTCAACTGTCATTGAATAGCAGAGTTTCTGGTCTGGACTCACCTCACCACTACCCCTTGATAACTCTTTTACTTTGGAGGTAAGGTCTGCGCAAATGTATATACACCTCGGATAAAGTCTCAGAGTGGCCAGCGGTATGAAACAGTCTGATCCTCAGCATAATGCTGAGCTATGGCTAATTACAACCACAGCACTTATTACACACTTAAAACGTATTTTTTTTTGAAAAAAACAAGTTATCTATCATTCACGCATTCTTTTCAATGTTTTCTTTGATTATTGTTATTTTGTGTGTGTTTTGTAAAATCTATGTCTATGGATACAAAAAAGGGACTACTGTATGTAACACATGATCAACATATTACGCGATAACTTTGGGCTCTAAATTATTATGAACAATTTAGAATATAGGCCAACATATCGAATCTATATTGATATAAATTTAATTAACAAAATTAAATGGAACTATATTTGTTAACTTAAGACAGGGTTAGTTGATTTTGGCTCATACATTTAGACCTTGAGGAATCTGGTGTTCCTAGACTTCCTGACTACGATTCTAATTGAAGATTATGATTTATTAACTACCGAATATAATTCAGTATATGAAATGTTCAGCCACATATTAACTAATGTAAGCATGTAAAATAGCCGATGACTCATGCATTTGAATGACGCGATCTATGAAACGAGAGTTTTCATGCATTGAACATTTCGTTATTCTTAAACAAATATTTGGTAAGGGACTTTCGTCTACTGATGTACTTTTTAGTTGCCGTAGCCCATGGGTGTCCATGGGCCTTTACCCGCCTTAAAGGGAGCAAGAAAAAAACTGGCGCTTCACCTTGAACTTATGACTTTTTTAAATCTGGGGCGCAGTTGTATCTGTTTCATGATCATTTGTCAATCTAATAGGCAAGAAGGTCATAAGTTCGTTTCGTGTCTGATCCGTGATCATAATAGACAATTAGGTGATCAACCTTCTGTTCCTTACACACGCAATTGACTTTTTGGATCTATAGCAAGCAAGCCATTTTCCTTCGCCGTTTGAGCAAATGCTAAATGCGAACATAGAATCTACAATCTTAGGGATAAGAGTCGCACGCTGAAGAAAGAAATAAGCCTGTGTTTAAAAAAAATATAGTCTAGGTAAGATCTTTACTGGAAACTCCCTAGTTCTTAAAAGAAAGACAAGTGTGGGACGAGACGGACTGTGGAAGATTTCCAGCAAGTGGTATTTAATTCGATCCGATACGATTTTTGCTACGTAAGTGTTAACACTGCTATGGAAGTATTAAATTGTTTTTATTTGCAATAAAAAGACGTGAGTCAATACGGAAAATATTTAACGTAATATAAAATTTTATGAATACCAATAAAAGTTTGAGTTATGAATGAAGAAAATTTACGCCTGCATTATTTACTTATTGTTTTCATATATTTGGCGTTTTCCATTAGTTCAAACTAATGGAAAATGTCAAAGAATTCTTAAATAATTGCCAGCATTTAATTTAAATTATTATTGATTATCTACAATATAAAAACGATTTAATATCTGTTCCTACGATTAAAAAAGTTAAATTTTATTTGTACCATTGGTATTTTAAACCATTTTAATCACAATTTTTAAATATTAAATTGGTTGCTAAAAATAAACTACCGCTAATATACCACTACTAATATGCTATGAATACGCTCTTTGCCAAACCACACATTCTTACCCCTTAATGATATAAAATTCGTGTAATTCCAGTATATGTCTCTATTCATCAGCGTATACACAATTTGACAGAAAGAGAGAGACATTGTACATAGTGCAAATAGATTGTTCTTTATGTTTACTTTACGTTATTCAGGTGTCGAATGTTAGTCGATATAATCTGTGCCATAAAATCTAACAATAGACATCTGTTTAGCATCTGTGGCGTTTGTGGTCATAAATTGATTTCGATTAGATAAACTGTGTATTTATATTTGCTCATGTATTCATCAATTCACAAACCTACATTTAAAAAATGTACATTTCCAAATAATTTAATGAACACATTTAAAATGCTAGGCGATGCTAGAGAACTCATATTTTCACTTGTCTTTGCATATCTCATCCATGAAATTCATGAAAGTCATGACATTCACGATTCATGCTCGTCGTTTATGGGAAGTTTGGACTTGTCCCTCTACATCCGGGATGTTATTTACTTGCTTAACATGTACTCTAAACAATAATATATGTTTTTGAAGTGAAAACTTTAGCGCCGTTGTACACTTTTTTTGGAATGGGTAATTTTTTTTAAATCGCGAATCTGATCGAAAATTCGTAGGATGGAGAGTAGACGGCTGGCGCGGCGTATTTTATGTAATATAAATTGTCATGTTTGTGTACGATAGCGCAATAAATATTGTATTCTACCACATAAATAGTACTTTTATACTGATAATTAAAGCAATTCGTGAAAATTATTCCCTAACCATTCCAAAATATCAAAAAGGCACAACGTTAATATTCAAGTTTTCACTTCTGCCGGCACTCTCGAATTTCGTCGTTTTTTATTGGTATGTTTTGTCCTATTCTTGTAAATCTTACGTAATTTTACACGTCTTTCTTGTTTTATTTTATTTTCCTTTCAGTGGTCTCCTGGAGGAGAACATTCGTAAGCGATAAGGCCGCTTATTTCCCTCCTTATTATTTAATTATTTGTGTAAAACTATATAAAAATGTATATAAACTTACTCTTAAAGGGATCCACTCTGAGCTTCTCTCTAACAGCGAGGGCGTCAGCAACATCTTTCCGTTTTACGCACTGTATACCAAGATTGCTGAACGATATACGATTATCATCGGTTATATTCGTTCGCACCGTGCACACGCCTTTATCACAGCGGTCTCGACCCACCAGATTGTGCGGGTGAGGTCTAGAAATAAAAAATAACATTTTTCGGTTGCAATGCTTATATGCGTCGAAACGTAGTCTTATTGCCATATAATAAACTTGTCTATTCCTTTACTATTTGAGATTTAGATTTGTCAACATTTCCAAACGTTTGTTTTTTTAATTAACTTAAATTGTATAAATTATGAACTATTTGTATGTAATAGTATTGTACAAATATTTCATATGAATCTCAAATATAATAGATTAAGTCAATCAGCAAATTTTCATTCCATCTTAGTCTTTGTTGCTTTGGTTAAAGTTCAAGCTTATCGCATTTTTAACGGCCACATAAACCGTTAATAATAAATACATAAACATTTATATTATATCTATATTATTTTGCGATTACAATACATTTTATTATTATGTCAAATCTGAATAAAATTACAAATGACAGTCAAATCAAGACAGCATAGCGCTCTAACCGCAGATCAATCTAATGTATCGGTTGATTAATTATTTGATTTTTCTTATGAAAGGTGATTTACCCTCTCTGCCTGACAAACGCCGTCGTCTACGAAGCAAGAAAGCCATATCCTTAATCCTTAAAACCTGTAGAATTTGATGACTCTTAGAAACTAAGGTTTAAATTGAATATTCATTAATCGAGGCTCACATTGCGATATTCGTTATTTATTTATAAACTTACTTAAATGGTTCATCTCTGGTAACGCAAGACACCACGACAATGGCCGGTCCCCTGTGTCCACATATTTCTATCGTAGGGTATGTCTTCCTCTCGGACGTGCTGTTCACGCCGGGTATTGAACCCGCTGACCGACCTTCGCATTCATATCGAAACCTTAAACAAAAAATATTATTATAAATCTAAAAAAAATACTTAATTTAACTAAAGTACTGTTTGTCTCTTTCTCACATTGTATTTATGCTACAATGAAAAGAGACAGAACCGTGATATTGTTAAAACGGAAACCAATTATCGTATTAGTACAAGTGTTCTCGTAAATTAGAAAATTTATAAGTTTAATCGATAAAATTGTAATTTTTTTACACATTACAACGCAAGAGGTAGTCTAACAATTTATTTTATATAGAGTAACTAGCTGACCTGGCAAACGTTGTTTTGCCATATATATATATTATTTGTAGGAAACATTTTTTTAGGTCAATAAAAATAGTTATCTACTATAAGTGTTCAAAAGAATGCTTTATGTAGGGTAATAAATTAATGTTTATTAATGTAGACAATATATTTTAAATTACAATTCTTGCTAGTTATCTAAATATCAAAAATAAAGAATCAAAGAAATCGAATTGAATTGAGAAAAAAAGAAATTATTAAAAATAAAAATCGCGATGTAAAATAGGAGTTGATTGTAAAGGGTTGAAATTTCAGGGTTATATGTATAACAAAATTTTTTTTGTCTAAAATTTAAAAAAATAGGGGTGGATTACCCTTAACATTTAGGGGGATGAAAAATAGATGTTGTCCGATTCTCAGACCTACCCAATATGTACACAAAATTTCATGAAAATCGGGAAAGCCGTTTCGGAGGTGTTTAACCACAAACACCGCGACACGAGAATTTTATATATTCTAACAATTTTCTTAATACTGAAAGAGATATAAGAATAATACATTGAATGTCAAATTAAAAATTTCCTTGAAATTTAACACTGAACTTATATGGCCATACCAATCTTGATCTTTACTTGGCGTGTGTCAAGGCCACGATATTCTGGTTATTGACTGCTTCAGTATATTACCGGAAAAGCGATTTACGCATATTCTCCGCAGTTATGTGAAACTCAATTCACACCAGGCCTCTAGTACTTCAGGAGCTGGGTGAGAAATACCTAAAACTCTCCTCGGTAACTTTTTTTACCAGGACTGTATTAACAACTAAACTCTAAATTTATCTCTTTTTCTAAATAAGGCGTTTAAAAATCTACGATTAGCCGCGCGCGTATACATAAAATACAATAAATAGGATGAGGAAATAGAAACGTAACCCAAACGAGTAATTAACAAGTAACGTTTTGGGCCCACAATTGGGTAAAAATACGATATTTATGCCAGTAATCCAAATACAATATGCCTTAAGCATATGGAAAGTATACACATCTTTATATCAAATACTACTACAGTCAATGAATTAACGACAGTAATTTTTAATGGGTTAATGACGTTGCGTTTTGTATGTATAACAAATGAACGGCTGTACGAACGATTTATGATTTTCTTCTATTTATATTATATATATAATGCTTAATGTTGATTCTATTCTGGACGAAGAAAAATCTAAAACCACAAAAATTGCTTCATCCAATCATCATTTATCAATAGGTACTCCGGTAAAATAAACCACTAATATACAACATACATATAATACAACGACCACTAATTACGCCGCGGAATATGCATAAAAAGAGTATTAAAAATATCCATACTGCTAACGCACAAACCATAACCTATCTCAATCCATTTTTGACCATCTAAGGTAGACATATTAATCCAAATATTAATAAAAATGTGCCAATAACCAATCGACAGATTGTAATAGCCATCTGTCGATACTATCTATCTAGCTATCCTTGGTAGGTCGGATCGGTGTTTGTGGATAGACCTATGTATTAAAATCACAGTTCAAATGTGCCAATATCCTATCTTAAGAAGTTATCTACTAGTAACTTACACCAGTTTTTTAAATAATTAAAAAGCTATTTGATATGTTTTAAACATAGACATAATATTATTTGTATGGTTTTATTTACTTTTATTTGGTTTATATTGATTATTTATCAAATATGAGAGTGTAAAGAGCGAAGAGCCATTAGAGCAGAGAGCAATATCTTGGAATGGATTGTCTTCGTAGGGATTAATTATTGGGTTCGGGCGTAAAACAATGCAGGTAGCATCGTGAGCCCACCCTACATACACATACATACCCTCACTTTCACACAACATGACAGCCGAATTAGGTTTATATCGTTAAATATATTTAATGTTTGAATCTTTTCGTATATAATCTATCTCCGGCTATATTTTTGGTATAATTGATTTTTTGTGATTGAATTTATGTTAGCTGTAGGATTACTTAATAAATAATATAATAAATAGTAGTAACCCCCCGCCTTCGTGGTTAGCGTAACCCGTCAGAAGCAGATTTTAAAGTGTGTTTTTTAACAAAGATAAAAATAGGAACTCCCAAAAAAGTTGTTTACCACCCACTCTAGACAAAACACAAAGAGCCGAAGCTATAGTCTAGGTTCAATGAAGCGAGAACTAGGGTTCAACAGATACCATTTAACCTCTAGAAACCTACGCACGTAAGCTGGTTACTAAGTTATATCACTATAAGGGTAACAACGCAAATGAATTTTACATGAATAAAAAAATAGGGTATAAATAAAAAAAAAATAGGTTTAAGAAATATTCGGGGTAATTTTTGGATACGATTCCTAGGAAAACAATCTTTTTAGTCTGAGAAGGCTCTTTGTATGCCCAATCGAGGATTTATTTTTTTCAAAGCGGTCAGTTTTACAGAAATTGTAACATTATTAATTATTTTATTAGTCACACTTTATATACATACTATTTGTGCAGTAGTAAATATGAAAGGAAAAATAAATTTGCAACAGGCCTTATTACTAAGCGATATCTTTCAGGGAAAATATTTTAAAGATACAAAATATTACTATTGCATAAATATTTAAACAGCACTTGTAATCCCGCATCGAGCTTCATACATTCGAATAAACGACATGCAATCGACTTTATTGCGTTTGTAATAAGGTACAAATTAACTAATTAAATCTCATCAATTAACACCACGACGAGGAAAACAATGGCAAGATTGCGAGTAGTTACACAAATTACTGTATAAAATCACTAGTTTGACTTCTGTTATGCGTATTTACTAGAAGCCTTTGTTGTTCCAAGGTCGATAGGTCTACAGGTAACACTTGGGTCATTCACGTCAAATCTTATTTTCTAAATGTCTGAAATACTTATAAATTCATACTAGTCAGAACTACTTAGGACCTTTGTTTATTGGTAAATCAATTGACACCTATTAGTGTGGGTGTCTGAGAAACTATCAAGTACCAATGCTATAGATAATAGACCAGATTTCTTGTATGGAAATCCGGAGACTGGCAGCTAAATACAAAGAGCGGTTAAGCTGTCATCCGAACGAACTTGCTCGCCAACTCAACATAAGACAGTATGTGAGTCGACTAAAACGTCACCATATTCTAGAGCTAGAAGACCGGCAGTAGCTCTGGGCAGAAGATGAGTAGATGCTTCACATGACAGCACCACAAAATCGCTCATAAGGGGCTGATTGCAAATTACCGCAGAGAAACAAAAAGATCTCTTGTATAAGCGGCATGGACTAACTCTTCCACAAAGGAAATAATACTACAGACTTTCATCAGTCAAATACGAAATACTTAAATAAAAAAACAATGGTCATCTTACAGTAGCAACGTTGATAACAAAAAACCAGTCAGGAAGTACCAGACCTGTGCAATGACAAGTTTATTTTTCTGTCGTCAAACTCTGTAGATGCCGATAATTAAACAAAAAATTCAAATTCTAAATCACTTATTCATTTAGGTGACACAATGTACACTTATGAACTTCACTGGTTAGGTCATAGTAAAGATACTATTCTTGATTATGTAAGCAACTAGTACCGTACTTCACACATAAACAATATATAAAACTAATATTTTCTTTTGAATAAATTTGGTATCTGCATGTCTTATGCTGGAGCGCCTACAGATTATGTTTACTCGTTTTCGACGCCTACTCCCTACTCCCTACTTTAAATCTTACGGGGATTCAAGAGCAAACCGAGTGTTCTTCAAAAACTCAGGTTTACATATTATTATGTGCGACAGCGACGGCTAAGGATTTTTGCGATACCAGGGGCCGTTATGCTCACTGAATGCTGTCTCCGACACAATAGATTGTGTATACTGTATATTTTATATTAGCTTTTATGTATTGGCTTAGATCTACGGAAGGAAAGTAAATGTATTATAAATAAATAAATTTTAATAATTTAATTTCTTTACACAACATTTAGTTCGTTTGTATACAACACAAGTGCTATATCATCATATATATGATATCATATCTATAATAATAATCAGAGCAGATCATAGATATAGTAATAATATCTAATCTTGAAAAATGAGTTTCCGGTTTGGGTTTATTTCTAAAATAAAAACCATCTGGTGTCACTAATAGTTACGATACTCATTAACAACCTTTCAAAAATAATAATTTTTCGAAAATTATATTTAGCATAAATATATTTAAAATTCAAATATTAGTTCAAATCTGCATAAATTAAGAATTTATTAGATCAGAATTATTTAGAAACATTCATTTCACCGTTATTTGAACTATGTATGTATTTTGATTCAAACTACAAAACCCTTCCATATTCCTAGTAATACTTTTTAAATACGAATTGTTTGCATAAAGACATCATCAATCCAGCCTTACTTAGTAGTAATAAATAATTTAAAGCTTAGACAAGGAGTGTTATTGGCCAAATAACACTCCTTGTCTACGTATTATAAAAGAGAAGATACTCTGTTCTTGTGTTCTATTTTAATAACACTGCGTAAAACAACATTAATTCTATCATTTGCGATAAAGAACAATACAAACAAATGAAAAACAATATTGCATATACAAGAACAAATATTTTTGTTCTGAAAGATTTTACACTCGCGTCAATGGGCATCTCAAGCTGACGTCACGGCGCGAGACGATGACGTCATTTGCGGGATATTTATAAGTCAGTTCCGCCCCGCGCAAAATCTAGGCTAGGTTTTATAGCATCGCCATGGGTTCTGAATCTCATTACGCTATTGCCTTGATGATCTTTATTTGTTCTAAGACACGATCTATACTAATATTATAAAGAGGAAACGTTTGTGTTTTTGTATGTATGTTTGTAATGTTGGCAAACAAAAACCGGACCGATTTTTCAAAAATCTTCATTTTCATAGCATATACATAGCAAAACAATGCTTACCACGTCAGCTAGTGTAATATAGAATCAGAGCGCTTAGGCAATTTCAGTTCGGACCTTGAAAATAGTTCAATGCCGACTAAGTAGATACTGGCCATTTGACAAGGATATTTACACGCTTAAAGCGATGACAATGGTATAACTTCTGCTAATCTACGATTACATTTAATCCTCATAATTAAAATAGTACTAACGGAATACTAAACGGATTTATGCTTCCTTGAATTCCAGGCAAAAAATATCGAACTTAATTTAACACATTTTTTGCAAACTGGAGGTTCATCTGATGTTAAGTGATACCAATGAAAAGCCTCTGTGTATGTTATTAATTTAGGTGTGCACTTCTTACACTTTTCTTTTAGGTATTTCTGAAATATTTAAATAAACTTTATTTAATTAGATAATGCGTTATAGTAAAACTTTAAATATGTTAAATACCTATTGTCAATTGTTAGTGTCGTTTTTTCTGTAACAATTTTGTAAAGATTTTTATTTTTTTTACGCCAAAGAAATATAACTTCTAATGCTTGTACAGTAAACACACGTTTTTTCCCTTACTAGAATTGCCTGGAAAAAGTCGATTGTTAGCGATAATTCCACCCATATTCTATATGAACGTTTAAGGATACAAAGGATACATTTATAAATGCGCCATTCGTAACGGGTCTTCACTATTTGCTCTACACAAATTTATCTGAACGATTTAGATGAACGATATATCGAATGTAACCGATCATTCACCAGACCCGTGCCCCAAATTGCTGCCAAATACTTCGTCGGTCTTTCACTTTAGATCCGTTTAGCGCCAAAATTTGTTCAAACGCTAACGGTTTGTTTAACTGGCATTACTAACATTGACGTACGAACTAGTTTATTATCCGACTGTGCAATAGATGAGTTTATCATTCTTAATTCTTAATACGTGAGTTATTCTTCATATACCACTTAAAAAATGATAATTTTAAATAGATGCATTTAGAATTGATAAAACAAAGTCGAGGATGTTCGAACAATTATAACTCTAAAACGGCTGGACCGATTTTCATTTGTTTTATTTGACAAAAAATCTTATTCAAAATGTTCATAGGATTTGTAACTATGAAACATTTCATATTCATCCCGACGATACGGTGAGCTCTTTCAAATAAAAAAAGGTTTCGAAACGACAAGATAGGTCATCTACAATATTCGGATAATGGAGTATTTCAGATAAAAAATATTTAGAATAATATCAGTAATGAAAAAGGATTGACATCTATTAGGTATCACAATAAAATCTTTTTGTGTTAATTTCTTAATAAAGTAGTGAATTATTAGTAGTGAATTAATATTAAATTTAGCTTATTTATAGGCGATACGAACTTTGCTGGTTCAGCTAGTTTATAAGTAATAGTTCATCTTTTACCTAAGTGCTTTACTGGCGGGCTGCTCAACGATCCTCACATAGCGCAAGGCACCAAGCGGGTCAGGCGCAGGCGTCCGCGACATCGCGTCTACGCCTGCGTAAACCGGATCCGCCTTCGTAATCGCTTCAACTGCAACACACAATTAAAATTTAAAAATATTTGAATATAAAAGATTTTAGAAATAATTGGCCTCTCTCTATGTCTAGAGCCATTATAGCGGAAACACAATTTGACAGTCTTTTTCGAATTATGAACTAATTTATTATTTTTTGAATATAGAACTTGCTATTTCCGGATTCTAAAGAATACCAACTGTAATTTACTATGTCTATAGACGAGTGTTAATAGAGTAAAGAACCATAAGAGGGACGGGCAGATCAATGTCGGGGGTAAAGTGTGAAATAGTAAGCATACATGACTCAAATATGTTTTGTAATGAAACGTACTGCATTTACCTTATTACTAAGCTAAATTTCAGTTCCATCATTTACTGCTGACATACACCACGTCAACAATATGAAGCAATCGCTTCAAGACAATATTTATAAGAACAGTGTTGCCTTGGGTCGTAGGTTCGATTTTCCGCTGTGCAATGGACATTCTGGTACGGTGAAGAAAAACATCGTGAGAAAAACGGAACGTCTCAATTCAAAAAATCTACATGAGTCAGACAGAATGCTGATAACCTACTTGTCTATGATATGAAAATTATGATACTGATGCAATCTGTGGTCAATACAGGTAGCGGCACTGAATGATTATTTATAATAAACAAATTATTTAAACGTTTAAATGTCATTATTTCTTCAACATCTACCATCATATAATCTAACTTAGTCTATACGTAGTTTCTTTTGTTTCTGACAAATCGGTTTTACATTGTGATGAAAAAATCTGTATTACAGTTATGACGGTGAAATTAGACAGTTTTTTCATAAGAGGGTAGAATTTGTAAAACGTACCTACTTAATATTATGTCGCTACTTTTGAGAAACCAAATAAATACTATATTACTATGAATCCTGCATATTATTGCATTATTATTTTGAAATTTATAAGTTCCTAGATATAACAGTAAAATCTTGAGTGATAATCGTCTACGCCGTTTGAATAATTCCTATTTTAGTATGTATATTTACATAGCGATATAACCTCACGTCGTTTTTATATAGCTGTACCTACTCAACAAATAAGATATTTTTCTGTATATTCAATACAGAGAGAAGGTAATAGGTTGATAATTTCTTGAATAAATGATGTGTAATAATGAAACCATGATTGAAGCAAGAATATTTAAATTCCGAATCACCTAAAAAGGGCGTGTTCATTCATTAACTCGACGGTTTAACGAAATACCGTTTTCAGAAATAATATGAAAATATCAAATGTTTGTATATTAGGTTACTTCAACTGATTTTAAATACATGTTTTATTGAAACCAGCTACAATCATTATATAATTAGATACTTATTTTTCCAAATATGTATTATTAATTTATGTAAAAAGGTAAGACAATTTTCTTAGATAAAATTTAAGTTCCTATCAATATCGTTATGGAGTCAGCCAGATGAGATGAGCCTGGCCATTTCGTCAGCGCTTGTTACGCTCCTACAGGAACGCCTTATTGCATCTTTCCCTAGGATATTATAAAGGCCGTATGAATTAGAATTCGTTTTAGCTATACCGTACTCTATATTAATCTAATAAGTTTAAGAGTAAAATAAAAAGTTCGCGGTAGATTTTGAAATTAGTTCGAACTATCTCTGTTTGTGACCAGTAGCCGGACCTGGCAGACAAGGACTATCTAAGATCATTAAATATCAATTGATTTTTTTTTTTTAATTTTTATATTATTTTTTTTTATTTTTTAGATTAATTACGGCTGCATTGTCTGGAATATACGTTTAGCATAATTTTATTTTTAATTCATTTATTATAATAATCTTTATTTATTTTCTCACAAAATTGTAGCGTCCCTAATTAAAAATATATTCAACGAATCACTGGTTATGTAATATTTATCAAACTAATACTCAGCGATCGCGATAAAGATTCATACAAATTCGTCAATGTTATTTCAACAATATTCAGTCAATACAATTTGGCAATGGGCATTACATAGAAAATTCGTTTCCGAGAAACACTTATATATACACCAACACAATTGAGCAAGTTTTTTCTAAGACAATTTAAGATACTACAAACTTCTTAATTTTCGGTAATAATTTTACATCTATGAATAAACTATTAATTAAAAAAACTATATTAATAAAATATATTTAATAACTTTTGTACATTCGAAGTGATACAGTGATCTTAGTAAGAATTTGTGTGCCAAGGACGCACGCACTTTCACAATTCGGAAAGCTTTCAACTAGCGGGGTTTTCCCCGGTAAACGACATAATGTTAAGCAGTGGCGCCGGTTAACGATTCGATAAAGCAATATTTACTTATAAGATAAGAAAACCTACACTTCCGTATTTTACTTATAAAATTTATTAAATACAACTACCCTTAAAGCAAATAAACCAATGCGACAGTCGTGTAACTTAATTGACATACAGGATTATAAACGTTGTTAATGCTTTATCGCTCTGAGAACATATAAAAACTTTGATAGTTTCCGAGATAGTATGAAGCACTCGCAACGCCTTTATTAAGGGATGCTGGTGAGAAAATTCGTTCACACAGACGGAAAAAGGAACTGTGGTCTAAAATTTTATCTTTATCGGTTAAATAATAAGAATTTTACTACATTTGACAGTAAAAATGGAATTTTAATTAATTACGCTATCTGTTAATTACCATAATTATACCTTTAGACAATCATGAAATTAACTGACGCACCATAAGTACAAAAACTATAAGTATTATATTTATAGTAATATAAACATAATTTCGCTTAGGCTTTTTCATTGTAACATAGGAGACAAAGGTTCCCAAGACACATGCCACAATACAGGAAACATACAAAGCCATTGCGTGTCACGTGTTACTGTATATTTGCTAATATTAAAAAGCATACTTACTGACATCACTAATATTCAGGTGGGATGGAGGGTCTCCGTCATTGTGTATTATGTCTAACACGCCCTCTGCAAAGAACACGCAGTCTGTTAGCACTGGGCAAGCGCGTCACATCAAGCAGTTAGATTCAACACAAATTGAAGCAAGGAACATAATGCTACTAATTCTCAGCTCATAGGATCACAAGTAAATAGTGTGCAAAATAAAGCATATAAAATATAATCTACAAAGTCTAGAGGCAAAAAATATTGAATAATGTTTACAACAATTTGATTCCGCAGCTGTACAAACAATCTGAAATGTTATAACACGATTCTTTTTCATCCTAAAAAATGTTACGTAAATAATAAAAATTGTCGGCATCCTACTGTGTTGTTTATATAATAAATTGTGTGATTCTAGTTTCAACTAGATAATATAAAATAACATTCAGTGGCTGTTATAAAATTCTTATATAAACTTATATTCTTTTAACAAATCTTTTACACAACTCGAATCAATTAAATCGTGTCATTATTCTGTAATTACTAGACAACTGGATTGTGGTTAAAATCTTTACACATCTAGTTTTAAAAATACCGAGACGAGACCTCAAAACAAAAAAGATAAGATACTATAACTAATAATAAATATATTTTAGACTGTGTTTAGTATTAAGCTTAACAATATTAAATAGATAAGTTTTACTGATATACTATGTCATCTATTAAAATTGGTAAAACTATAATCGTAAAGGCGTCCAGTACAAATATATACAATCGGACAAGGCGTTTGGAATGCAAAACTTACCTTTAACATTTAAAGCACACAAAAGCATATAAAAGCAAACAAAACTTAAACGCTTCTCGATTCTTCATTCTAACAGGATATTAAGGTAGGCGGAAATTATTGATCTACTTTCTAAACATCGACACGTGCACGGCATTCTAACACGGGAAAACGTAAGATCACTATTATATTAGAGTTTATGAGATAATTTAAATAATCGACTGGTCATTTGGATACAGAGAAAAAACCGCACACATAATACGATATACGAGACTTTCAAGCCAAGAATTTCGTCACATTTGGACACTTTTAGAGCATAATACGCTTTTAAAAATATTTTCTATGAAATTAATAGTTAAGAGCTCTTCACCTTGAGAATCTAGAATATGCATATTTCATTTTTGGTGAAATATGGCGAAACATGGAGAAAATAGCATTCATTTTATCTAGCCTAAAATTTATTTTATATCAGAGAATCTGTTCTGTTTCCAATAGTGGAAAATTTTAACGTAGTATTTAGATTACATTTAAGATTACAAGAGGCTTTGTGTAGTTTTCTATATTAAAGAAGCTATAGCATAGTCTAAAACATCGTCTTTCAACCATTTTTATGTCGCGAACCCACGAAAAAGGCAAAAAATAAGTAAAACAGTCTTGAGACTCCCCCGCCGGGTCTAGACTCTAGATAGTTCTAATAACGTTCATAATTATAAAATGTGTTTCTTTTGAAAGTATATTTTATTTAACAAGTATAGAAGTAGTCCAGACGGATTCATCTTCAATGATTCGTTTTATAAATGACGTAACAAACTACGATTATCTATATCGAGCGTTAATTAATTTATTATAGTTACTAAACACTTCTATAGCACCTGCTATATTGTATAATTTAATCGTCGTACTTCCTACTCGTATTTACTACGCAGTAATTTGTCTACGAGATTTTCAACATAATAACACACTATTACGACAATTCACATAGGTCTCAGACTGAGATAAGTCAACACTGTTCTACTAAGTATATATACAACTACAATACTAAGTATACTCAACGATCCGCGTCTAAAATGTTATGTATTTACAAATGTATCTTTAACATTAGAAATTCGTAAATGAAAAATAATTGCCGAAGCACTGTATATGATGTTGTAAGATAATGATTTGTGTTAGTTAGTGTTTTAAAACAGGCTCCTTACGAAAACAGTTTAGCCATAACGTATTTATTGTATTTAATCAATATCATCCAAATTTTTTAAGAAAACAACACAATTAAATTACTAGATATATATCTGGGCTTTGATATTACAACGAATCACGACTTAACAATACGATTAAAAGTAATTTTTAACCACTACAAATAAAAATTATGTGTTCTGTTTTTATCCGTTTTAATTTTATTACGCTTCATGTATTCATCTGGACTAGAACAAAAAAATCATTATGACAATCGGTCCGTGGGCATAGCTCCAACACTGAGTTCTAATTCGATCTAGATATTTTTGTTTAAAAGGTCTAAATACCAAAGAGATACATACTTAAATCACCATTTTGAAAGTAATTTAAATGCCTATTTATTTTAAAATTTATATCATGGTCGGAATTATACCAATATTCACATCAACATAGCACTCTTCAGTACAAGAAAAACTATAGACACAGAAGTTTTCTACATAATTAAATGATCAAGTTTGCAGGACAATGACTTAACTGGTTTGGCGTCTATAATTACGAGTGGTTGGACACTTCGCTTTGACTTGACAATAATCAATAAGTAGTCGTAACACGCTACTAGAAATATTAAATATTTATTTTTTATAGTTTACATTAAATATCCGACGCAGGTTTGGTTGTATAAAACTATGATATCTATTTCGCATATATAACAAATGCAATAGTAAGTCAATTTGGGGGCACTGGGTCCAGTCCAAAATTCCATCAAAGAAATAGCCTTTTTGACATATTACATAGAGCTGTAATAGGCTATGGATACATGTTGGCATGCGTATATCAATGTTAAAATTACTGTGGACGCTACCTCTTTAGATAGTATATAAGCATTCCCCATCATATAGTAAAGATTTGAGGACTTATATGTATGGTTGTGCAAATCTTAAAGGAATTGTAATTAAAACCTTATAAATTGCCTTGAATAATGGACCTATGTATTGTAAAAAATAAAGATTACAAGTTTAAATAAACCAGATCAATAAATAGACAAATATATGTACATATTTCCAAAAGTATTTCACTAAAAAACTAGAATAATTATGGACAAGAGTAGATATTAAAAAAATATTTTTCCTTATACCAGACACATTTTCATCATAAGTTTACTATTTAAATAATTGTAATACTATTTAAATATAATAGTAAAATATATATTTCAATTAAATATGAAAAAATTGTCTATTGTATTTAATGGAACTAGGTATAATATAAATTATCCTTCATGGTGTCTTTTTTCTTCATTAAATAAATTTAACTAAAGTTATATTGCATTGTATCAGAATATTTATCAATAACCTTATAATAATGGGTTCGCTTTGCCTACCTGGATAATAATACCATAGCATGCTTGATACCACCATAATTTTAATCCTTCACAAAAAAAATCACCATGAAACATGCAAAATGTCCACTATGTTTGACTCTCAGATAAAATATAATATTTGTGGGTGATTATTGTGGGCGTATTAAAATAATAAGTAAGATATGACAATAAGGAAAATAGTATCATTACCGCATTCAAATGTACCTCAGAATTTGTTTTTACAAAAAATTTTATCTGTAGTAAACACATTCTGAATGATTGTTATTTTTAAACCATTTAAAAGTAACATTAAAGATATAATATGTAGACATTTCTCTATAGAAATTGATAAATGAGTGCATTGTCATAATTAGATTTTTCTACATTAGCATCACTATATTCATTTGTAACTTTATAGTATATTCCATATACAGTAGCTAACAATAGTTTGTCATGAACTAGTTGCAGAAGTCTATAAACCCCTTAATACAAAAAACTCTATGTTTAATTACAGTGTTTTTGCTAAAACACTGTTGTGTCTCTTTCGAACACAACACAAATATCACTTGACAGATAGACATACAAGAGCTTCACTTTATAGTTGACACTGATTTGTATTTCATTTGGTACTTAGTAAAAAAATAATAATAAAACTGTACTGGCATCAAACCAGTATAATTTTTATTAGAGTACAAACCATAAAAATCTATTTAGGCTAATCCAGAATACTTGAATGTAGGTCAAATAAGAAATCAAAACAAGAGGACATTAAAAATTTTTATTTTTAAGTAAGTAATAGTTGCGTGATACCCTTACATTTTATAAGATTTGTAATTAGATATAACACCCTCACCCTAATTTAAATGAAATAAATTAAATGGAAGCCCTAAGCAAATTGATTTAAAGGTGTTGTTTAGAAATGGCAATATAAAATTGTCTTTTAAATTAATTGGCAAAACCTAGTTAAGCATTATTATTACATTTATACACTTTGGCAAGACTTTCCCCAAAAACAAAATGAAAGATTTAAAATTTCCATAAAGTACAGAAAAATTTCCTTTCATTTTCCTAAACACTTAAAAAATTAAAAAGTTCTTATTAAAATATGGTGCTTTAATAATAGAATGAAATCTTAACTTGTGCTTGTTAAACATGCTAAAGCTAAAACACTAACATAAAACTTAAAATATTTATTTTGTCAATTTTGTTTAAAAGTGAGCTATGAAGAACAATTTAACTATTTGAACATAATACAAAGTTAGTAGTTAAAAGTTCATGGAACCGAAAGCCATAAAATTATATTTTATAACAGAATGTTCTACTTTTGTTACAACTGCTTTTGAGATATTTATAGAATGCACCGAGCGATGAAACTACATTGCATACCATACATAATTTTTATTATATACAGAAGATGGATATTGAAGAGTGGTAAATAAACAAAAACCAATGCTAAAACTACGTGCAAAGAGGCAAAATAGTGTCATTTGGTCATTTAATTAGAGCATATCATGCAATGGTTTCACTCGTTTACCTCCGCCGTTGTCCATCGCACGTTAACGCCTCGTCTGAGGACACGAAATGTTTTTCAGCACTTAACTTTATACTTCGTCATCACTAGTGCACTGGACAACTGATAAACTATGAACTCACGATCGACGCAGTTTTATTGGGTTGTATTCGCGCGATTTACCCAGATCGTAAAATTAAGCACGTACCTCCTCCAGCATGATCCTATAACAACTGTCTTCAATTGAAAAACTTCAAGATATCAAGGTCTCACTGCATGTACGGTTCCAAGAACTAGAGAACAGGTTATGTCGAAAATTGAAATATTTTGCACTTTGTTGGCAAAACACTGTAAACTCACTATAATGCTTCTCTAAAATTTACTATTGTGTATTTAATTGAAATTCTTTATATCGCTGAATTTAACGCGCAGCAAACGTGACGATATGCTACATTTATAAGTATCGCTATTGTGTGCATCGAATGCAAAAAAAACTTTACACGGCTTACACACGGAACAACACACAGGGAACGATTGCTTACAATTGGCGTATAGAAACAAACTGACACAATTCACAAAGCTGATGGCTCACTCATCACTGAGTTCTGACGTACACGGAACAAGCGCATGCGCAAATTGCAAAAAGCAATTTCATTAATAAACTTTTCACAACTGTGAAGTACTGCTATTATTTAAGTCAAAAATGGGATGTCGCCGTATGTGGAAAATATAGGAGGAACTTTCGTATTTGAAATTTGAATTACAATCTTCGCTTCATTTATTTTAGATCAAATTTAAATTGTAGTAATTTTACAGTTTACCGCGTTTAGGTTTGTCAGAGAAGTGACAACTGACATCTAGATTCTAGAATAAATAAATAACAGATTATAAAAGATTTGTCTTATAAGCACGATTGTACTCATTATTAGAATAATAATAAGTTTTACGTGCTAATGATAAAATAAATAAATAATAAATTTGTGTTCACTGCATAAAACGTTATGCGACAGAATTGACATCTAAAGTTCTAATATGTAACTACTAAACGAATACATCAACTATTAGCATGTATTTCTCACTTTCTCCCAATCGGTCTCAATCGCTCTCTTCCTTTTCTTGGACAAAAACGCTGCACATCTTCGTTTTCATCCATAAAAAAGCGCCTTTCATAATTAAAAGACTTTTCATAATAAACACTAAAATTATATTTATAATAGGCTATAGGTATATAGCTACCTATTAATTGTGCCAGTGTCGACATTAACGGTAGCATAATTATACCGACTATGGTTTAATATTGAGATTTGAGTTATAGAATCAAAGAAAACCTAACCAACCAATAACTTTTAAATTTGAAATTCCATCTTAATTCAATATTTCTATTTATTGCTAAAACTATTTGTAGATATATTTGTTAAACTTCAGACTGTAAAGTACTACCTGAATAAAACTAACGTGAGTCATTGCGGTATACCTGAAAGCCTTCTGATCCGGGTGCGTGGGTGTAATTTAAGAGTATCTACCTACTTCAGGAAATGTGACTCATCGTTTACGATACGCATTTAGCTCTTAGGGGATGTTAGGATGCGTCATGATTACGGGTCTTAACTTTCTAGGGCTTTTTTGGGATTTATTTAATTTCTCATGCATGCCGTGTGGAAAATGTGTATTAATGTTTTAAATAAATAATTAGAACTCCCATCGATAAAATAATAATTTTTTGGTAGTGATAGGCAAAAGAAATTGATCACATGAAACACATCTATTGATGGTTATGTAAAAAATAGCATTCATATTTTACCCGTTTTTTTAGGATTACGAACGCCGATTGTATGTCAGTTATCTTCATTATTTATAATTAAATAGTTGAATATAATATTTATATGTATTTTAATACCAGAGAGTAAGTACCATTTGTTTACTACAGTATTTAACGGCATGACCCGTGACTCATAATTTCAATAATATACTTTCGAAACGTCGCCTATAACGTCGCGTCGCAATGTATATGTCTATGTTCGTTGTCGACGCCAAGGCCTCGGCGCCTCACCTGTGACAGATAGCGTGTGGCGCCAAAACTACCATGCCGCCATGTTTTTAAAAAGCTGAATATACGATTCAAATTTGAATCGTATTTAAATTACTTAAAATTATAGTTGTTACGTGAGTTCGTAAATAACTATACATTGTTACATATTTTATATAAGTAATCATAAAGTATACCATAAACCCTAAGTCCAGAATACCTACCTAAGCGATTCTGGATGAAATAAAGTGATATGATATGAACAAAATAAAAAAACCCGGTTCATTTGGAATGATTATTTATATACATAATGGTTTTTATTCCAACATCAATATATTTAGATATAAGAATACAGCAATTTAACAGTTAAATTATTTAACTTATTTATAGTCAAAACCAATAAAAAGATAAAAAGTGTAATAAAATGGAAGGGAAAATCGAATCAATGTATATTGTTAATTCTACCCTAACTTCGAGTACCCTTCTGAATTGCATAATATTGCAATAAAGGGTTACGTATGACTCATGACCTACCTCAATGTTTTAAAAGCATTAGATAATATTATTATACATATAGATAAATATTGATCGTATGTATTATTTCGTTGGAGAAAAATAGCTTTAAGTATTATATTTATTTGTAACGTCCTGCATATTAACATAAATCACAGAAATAACATTGTAGTAGATTATATTATACTGAGTAGAATTATTTGCAGTTACCTTACTATTATACAGAAAAGTTTTCTGAAGCATTGACTGTGGCAGTTTTCTTTAAGAGTAAAACTAATAATTTCCAAACATCTATTTACCCTTTGAATGTCTAAAACTATAGGACACCCTAAGAGCCTAGCTATTTATAAAGTACAATATACCCTACCCTATAGTGCCTAGGAACCTGAGCCACAATGGCTGGCGCCCAACCTCGGCGCCAGCCAAAACGGCGCGTCACCGCACCCTCGGCTTTGATACCATCAACCCTTGAAGGGTCGCAAACTATTATCGGTGCTATTAAATTATTTTTTAATGGGCTAGGACTCCTGTTATTGCATAAATGTGACACGAGTTTTGGTTAAATAAATATAGTTATTAAAGTATTTAGAGTAGGTACCTAATGATGGAGTCGAAATTGGAAATGATTGAGAATTATGTGACATAGGTTTTTTGACACGATTTGAACACCATTTCATTTTATTACTGATAGTTTAACCTTTACAAATAGTCATTTTTGATTCTGTTAAGTTCATTAAAAAATTCATTAATAATTAAACAATAATGATTTCAAACCGGCCAAATCGCTTCCCGTGTAGGATGCTCGTTCCAGTCCCCATTAGGATTAGATAGCCGATTCGATTAATTTGTCATAATTTTGTGTCACATGAGTAACGTATAAAAATAGATATTTTTAAGTATGGATGTTTCGATAAATTAATTGATATTTACATGTTATCTTACTCAATGACGCCTTTAAAGCCATAGTTAAAGTACACTTACTTTAATTGTCTTTACCTATAATCAACATCTTTTTCTCACAATTCTATTTTGTTTTACTTTTTTTTCATTTCATTCATTTATAAAAATAAACAAGTAATTTCATAATTTTAACTCAAATATTTGTTTGTTTCATTCTTTAATCACAGCGTAAATATAATTGGATAGACACAGATAAAACATTACGAAATAGGACCGTTAAAATAAAGAATAACAATAATATAATATAGGAACTCCTTTACACATTACAACAAAGAAAAATAATTTAAAAACCATATGGGTTGAAGTAAGTTTGAATGTGCGACAATTCATTCTAATCAATCAATCGTATAGGTGCCACACTTTTATACTTAATATTTATAAATAAAAGGAATTTAAAGGAAACTAATAAAATCGGGTAAGTTCATAACATGTACTGTAATTATATTTATAGCAATGGCGGTACAACCATTTTAGGTCCTTCCCCCAGATTTCTGTATCTATTCCGTGATCATACTGATTGGGAATCAGGTGATCAGCGTTCCGTGCTTGACATACGTCAAATATTTGGGGTTTAAAACATTCTCGTTTCCTCACGATGTTTTCCTACACATTATACGATCTTGCCTGCATAGGCAATGTTTGCATTTAACACAGCCGTGGCTTAAACCTACGATCCCACCGATGAGAGTCGCACGCTGTAGCCACTAGGTCATGTATTGGAATAGCGATATTAAATAAAATTTCTGTCTTTTCTTGCAATTACAGTCCGATTAAGAGTTGTATCCCTAATAAAACGTGGTTTCAAGCTATTATATAATTAGATATATGGAATGAAGTTACGTGCATGAATATTTGTAAATTTGCAGAAATGCCTGAGAGCTTAAAAGTGCCGCAAAGCGCTTCCCCGGTGGCCAGATGGGGAGCTGGTGATATTTCAGAGCGTGAGCTGTCGCGTGAACGACATAACCTGTATGCCACACCCATGTGAGTTATAATGCTTGAATATAACCTACAAACTTGAAGGATGTTAAAAAAAACAAAGCTCATCTTTTCCTGAATAATGCAGTAGAGAAGCACAGTTTGAATACCGTCCAGTAGAACTCAAGTTGGTGCAACAATCGTCTAAAGTAAAATTAGGTCTTACAGTAAAATATTTTTTTAGAATATAAAATATTAGGTACTTATGATATTTTTCTGAGTATCAAATTATATACATGCCAATGTTAATTGTATTTAACTATAGTCTGTTATTTCTTAGTGTTTTTTAGTATTCCTCTTAAAAGATTGGATCTTGGGTATGTGGAATGTCCAAGTATAAAAAAAAATATACAGTCCACTACTTTTGTCAGTTATAAAGTGTCATGCGGTTCGTACATACAAATGAAAACCATGAAACAATTTTTAATTCCAACACCTGGAAATTTTTTAAGAGATGGCAAAAAATAGAAAATTGCGGAATGCTTTGGAAGAGGCTTTTATGCGGTTCATATAATTAATTACTTACTGTTAAAGTGTGTGTTTGTATTTTTAGAATTAAAATGTAGATTAATATATATTATTATTATTTACATTATGTCTTTAATCGTGCATATTAAGATTTTCCTGCAAATTTTGCTTGCAACTGTAACCCACGCGTCACCTATCGATAAACGATGATTGCATTGCAGCAAATAGCTTTGTTATAATATAACAAGTTTATATTTAACTAGCTGACCTGGCAAACGTCGTCTTGCCAAACTACTACCTTTAACCCAGCGCCATCTGTTAGAATTGTATCAAATAATAAACAAATGTTAATGTTATCGTAATTTTAGTAAGGATGCCTATTTTTTTGAAAATGAAATATAGCCTATGTCACTCAGGAATGATGTAGCTTTCCAACAGTGAAAGAATTTTTCAAATCTGCCAAGTAGTTTCGGAGCCTATTCAATTCATACAAACAAACAAACAAAAAATCAAACCTTTCCTCTTTATAATATTAGTATAGATAATACATGCCTACATTACATATTGACACGGAACAAAGACAACATTTAACATTACGATCTACCCTAAATTAAGACTATTAAGTTATTTAAAACTAACTTATTAACTAATTTGTTAAAAAGCATAGGTATATTACGTAAAAAAGTGTCCAATTATACTAGTCTGTATTAAGGAAAGACACTCTGTTCTTGTAAGCAATTTCTCCATTACCAGTGTTACCACCTCAGACTTACGTGCGCACAAAATAAATAATTATTTGCATTGACATTTCCACAGAGCACTTTGTTTTGGAAACGTTGGATTATTTGGATGTAGCTCTTAATGGTGGCAACTAATATTATTGATGTGAAGTTATTATTTACAAAAAAAAATGTAATTCTAAAAATTCTTTTGCGACAATCAGTATATGATAAGTAAAATAAAAAAAATATCAGTGGCTTCCAACTTTTTGGGTCCGAGCTGATTGACTTAACTGAGCTGAGGTTGATTTTGAATCTGTTTCATGATCATTTTTAATCTAATAGGTAGTAGGTACAAAGTTGTACAACAGAATGTAATATATCGGAAAATTTGAGAATTTTTTGCTTATTAATTAAAACTGCACCCTAACGAAAGTAAAGTTTTTTTCTATCTGTCAAATTCTATTTAAGCTGTAATTAAAAGAGAGGGAGATGGCATATTACTTAAAACAGTGCAGTAATTATGTAATAAATAAATCTAAATAAAAATTCCAATTATTTTGCAAGAACCTTTCTTCAGGTGAAAGATCTCCAGGTAATTTTGTTGCCGTATTTCTACTATTTATACTGAAGTTAAAACTCCTAATTGTAGACGGCGCATTCAAAGAGTACCCCGTAAGCACGTTTGCTCAGCGACTGTCAACAAGTTCACCGGAAAGAGCTCAGCACCAAGTCCTAACCTCGCACGCATCAAAAGCTGCCTTGACGAGTACGCTACGCCTAAGCGGGCTAAGATTGGGCCTAAGGCTGCCTCAATGGAGGATCTCACACCGAATAGACCCAAGCGAGACAGGTTAACCATTGTTATTTGTGAATTATTCATATATTTTTTAGTGATCTTTTAATGGTATCTATTAAATTTATATTACGTTAAAAAGCTGCTGTTTGGTTAATTTCTATGAACACCTTACCAGAGATCGATCTTCTTTGGCAACCAAATCAACCTTTGCCGGGATTGATCCGAGGACTTTCTAGAATATAATAATTAAAACCCAGCGACGGAGGTTGCATTACGGTGGTTGTATTTTTCAGAAAGGACAGGTTGTCTGTTGTCCGTTCAGCAGGATTGCATAATGCGAGTGAACAGCAAGCGGCGGCAAGGATTGGCCGATTCATGTTGGCAACCGCCTGGAGACGACGACGCGAAGAGGTTCGATGCCTCAAGAAGACCTTGGAATTTCAGGTTTTCAATTATATTACTGAAGTAAAACTTCTGTAGTCGCAGGAGGATAACAATTTTACGAAACGTCACAAAGGTGTGCAGCGTTTTTGTCGAAGAAAAGCGAGAGAGTGATTGAGACCGATTGAAAGAGAGTAAGAAAGGGAAATTGACAAACAATTCACGCTATTGGTTGATGTATTCATATTCAAAGATTATTATATTAGAAGTAGATGTGTTGTGCAGTAAACGCAGATTTTTTATTTAGTTATATTATCATTAGCACGTATACAGTGTGTGTATAAATATGCAAATACGTTGTGTGATCATATACAGGTACCTTTCTATTCGATACTGGGGAAGCTACGGAACTTTTTGTATTTTATCATATTTCCTAGGATCGCCTAGAAACGCCCGGTTTCACTCCTTTGTTTTCCAATTTCTTTAGAAAACCTTTTTAATTGTTTTTAGTAGAGTTTAGTCTAATTATAAATTACAATCATAATTATTACCTTTAAATAATTAACGCGACCTTTGACCCTGTATTTCGTTAGATTGTTTGGATAAACTTTTAATATATAAATAAATAAAATTTATATTTTTAATACATAGCTCGTTGCCATTTGTTAAAAATACAATTTGTCGATAGGTTTACATATGGGTATTTGGTGAAATTATCGAGTCTGTTTTTGAAAGACGTGTATAGACAAAGGTAAAGATTTCTTTACACCATTTGGGTTATTGTTTTGTTACTAGCCTACATTTTCACTACTAAGCCCCGTACCTCATATTAGAGGTAATTGTAAGTTCTATAATTATCAAAACTACATATATATAAATATACCATATATAAAATATATTGCCAAATGTGAATTAAGGCGGAAACACATTATTGAAACTTGCTACTACTTGCTTACTATTGGTAATCCAAACAAATTGTACAACTTGTTTTACATATTATGTGTCTTAAATAAAGGTGTGCTCTTCTGAACGCCTGCGTACTCAAGTTTGGGCTTTAAAGAGTTTGTTGGATTCGGACAATGTAAAGGTGCGCCTTGCAATGCGGGAACTCGAGCGATTGAAGCAACTGCTAAAGGAGAAAGACATTGAAAAGGCTTTATTGGTGAAGGTAGACTTGACAATGCTTGTGTATTTATATACTCGTAACTTAAACATACGAACCATGAGCCTTCCCTATTTAATATATAGGGGTTTTTGTATACAACCCGTTTTGTATAGCGACCGTGGGTAGCGTACAATTGGTAGCGCCGGTCGTTCTTCCCGCGCATTAAAATATTAGCTACAGATACCGGCAAACATCTTGAAAAATCCTTGCCTGCACAGAAGCGATTTTAGGTCTCACGGGAGGGGGGGCGGTGGGAGAGTGACATGTCGATGGCGTAACATTACTTTCCCTCATTCATTTGTTTAATGCTCAAGAAGATTGCCGGTATCCTTACTGCTTATGTTTAATTTCCTTCACACTCCTTAACTGGCTGCACACCTAATAATATGTACTGATATTTTCAAACTAGTTTGTCGACGTTTAAATTATTTTAAATCTACTTATACATGTTTTGTTATATGAACTATTAATGATTTGTATCAAAAATAATTCATTTCTTCTTTCCCCGGTAAAGCCGGTTATTAATCTAATTTTTACTATAATTTTTTAATACAGTTGCTCAAAAAGTGGCATATTGCAGGGAGGTATAGCGTTGGGAAAGTGGGCTATTACACACTCGTGCTTTTTCTTTGCCATTCCCGCACTCGTGCGTTTTCTTTGCCAACTGTCAAAACAATGTTTATTAAAAAGAAAAAACCAACCACGAAGGTTTTATTAAAAAGATTCATAGAAGTTTTTATGATATATGATTTGTAAATATTATAATAATTGGATTCAATAAGTTCGGTTAGGTTTCTTTTCATTTCATATCAATTAAAAAAATATTAAAAAGAATTTTATAATATATGCAAATACGTATTTTTAAAAAGTTTACTAATAATTGGATTCAATAAGTTAGGTTAGGTTTATTTTATTTCATATCAATAAAAAAAATATTAAAAAGAAAAAACTAACCATGAAGTTTTTACTAAAAAAATCATAGAAGTTTTTATGATTCATGCAAATATTTTAAAAAGAAGCTACTATTTGTTTCAATATCAGATTTAATGATGGGACTCAATGAGTTAGATTTGGTTTTCTTTCAATAAAAATAGTCTACTGACGAATTGGCTGTATGGGCCAAGTTCCCTTTGCCTACCCAGAATGGGTGAAGAAAAGAAAAAAAACAAGCTTTGCTCATATTCTTTGCGGTTGGCGCCATTTTCCAAAAATGTTCTTTCGAGTTGAGTTATTTGTTGCACAAAATGAGTAATTTCGAAGATATTTTATTTGAATGAATACCACCCGAACGCAGTATAATTGCACAAAATGCATCGGAGAACAATTTACCGGAAACATATAAGTCGCTACATATCTACGTGCAACGAATTTATTCCGTAGAGAGAAGAGAAAAAAAAGCAAATAGTTTAATTAAATTGCTTAATTTTTTCGCAACTGTATTAAAAATAGTCGTTCAGTACACGTGCGGAGCCGTCATTGCAACTTGTCCCGACTGTCAACCCTCACCTTCGGCTGCGCCTCGGCTCGGGTAGACATTCGACGGAACTCGTTGCAATGACAGGCTTTCCGCACTTGTAATGAAATATACTATTTCATGGGGGCGGCTTTTAATATATCGTTAGCTACGTTGATTGGATCATCCATATCTACGGGCCTTTTTTTGCTTTTACGCAAAAATGGGAACTGGGATGATGTTTAGCCTTCTTCCATAAGTAGTTTTGTGTAATGTTATGTATATATATGAACTATACTATCTACATGTAACTACACTAATAATTTTTATTTACAGGAGAAAACTGAGTTAGAACAAGATGTGTGCGCAGCGGAAGATCGAATGTCGGAAATAAGCATCGGTATAAAATCGATTATAATAAAATTGTATGTATTTAGTGTTTTGGCTTGGTTTTGGAAGGCAATGGCAGTGGGTGTGTCAATCTCATATATTCAATAAATATTGTCATTATTACATTTTAAATAAATTTTGTAGGGTTTCCACAGTTTTGGGTAATCCATTATCATGCTTGCTTCACCACCGGGTGACCTGGGCGACGAGTAACAAATTAGAAATGGTTTAAATTTCACTTACACTAGCCTAAACTCTATAGGTCCTATAACAATAAGACGTGGACTAACTATCCAGGGTTACCAGTTGGTCATTTCTGTAAATGCAAGTAAATGAATGATTGAGAAATGAGACTAAGCTAAATTACATAATGATTTTAGATTTTGACATACGGGACTCGCCAATACATTTTTACATCCAGCAGTCAGTACAATATCTTACACTAACGTCGTGGTAGCAAAATTTAATCTAGGATTTGAAGCCCATAACTGCTAGAAAACCCTTGAAAAAATCATCATAGAATTGCCTCATTGCAGGGTGGCGAAACACTCGCAACGAATTGGAATGCGCCAGGGCCGCTCGCGGTTCAGCCGAACAATCCTTGGCGTTAGAGCGGGCGGCTGTAATGGATGCGCAAGCGCAACGGGACCATGCCTATAGACGTGTAAGTCAATGTTATGTTCAATGTTAAGGTCCTAAATATATAATTATATATTACTAGCTGACCCGGCAAACGTTGTTTTTCCATGTTTTTGTTCCAAAAAAAATAAAGTTTATAATTAACAAAAAAAAAACATGAGGGATGAAAAACGAAAAATTTTGTCAAAAAATAAATAAAAAAAATTAGGGGTGGACCGGACCACCCTTAACATTAAGGGGGATGAAAAATAGATGTTGTTCGATTCTCAGACCTACCTAATACGCACACAAAATTTCATGAGAATCGGTCGAGCCGTTTCGGAGGAGTTCGGTTACTAACCCCGTGACACAAGAATTATATTATATATACATAACTTTGTATACATGGGGTATGAAAATCCTGTAACCGTGCAGAGACCGAATAATGTTTATCGAGCTAGGCTTCAATAGTATTTTTTTCGCCAAAAACGATGCTTTGTTATCACTCTAAATTCCTTTATATTAATGAATTTACCGAACAATTACGATCACACAAAATACTATATCTACAAATTGTACGACAGTTGTAATGTTTATCCAAACTATTATATATATTAATATTAGCAGCGCCATCTATAAGTCAGACATCTGTGGCCTGTATGTGACGTTTTTTTTACTTATTGTATACATAAACTTACATAGAAAGAAGTTGGTGTGGTGGAAACACAAACTGATCACAGTTAAAAAATCAGTCGAATCTACTGCATTATCCAAGTTTACTTAAAATTAGTTTAGCGGCTACCCTAGTGAAATATGCTTTTTAATATATGTGCCTTCACTGAGACAATATGGAATATTACGTACATAAGACTAATAAGTAATTTATGTGTAACCTAACTTACTTAGGGTAAGACACTGTTCTTGATTACACTATTTTCCAGACTTAGCACTTAAAGACTCACGTGCACTCAAAATAATTGGAATGGTTTTGTTCTTTTCGACCTTCGAGGCCCGTGGTGTCAAGAAGTTGAAAGTCCTAGTGAAATATTATAACTATGAATATTTATAGGCGTTTGTTGTAATATAACTTATTTAAAATTATCAGATATCAGTCCTTGAGGAAGACCTTGCACAGCACGAAAGTATGCTTGCAACTTCCGAACAAGAAGCGACAGCTCTTCGTCGAGATGTGGAGGAAAGACAGAGACTTCTAGATGATACTAGCAAGCAGTTGAAGCTCGAAATGCAGTGCGTATATTCTTTAAATTCATAAGGCCTTGCCAGAGCTGGTACTCTACAACTTCCAATATAATTTTTTTATGAAATTTATTTCAATATATAATGTTCATGGAATCGCGCATTACAAATCTAAAACTGTAATCGGGGTCGTAAAATTAGAAGTTACAGAGAACTGGTGCTGTTAGGCATTTCTCATGAATTAAGTTGTCGTGATCGTTACAATCAATTTTAGTTTTTATTAATATTTTCTTATTCTGATTTAGAAACGATTTATTAATTATATATATTTTATGTGTAGATGAATGAATGCGTTTATTTATTTATTTCGTAATCCTACAGCTAACATAAATTATATATAATTACAAACAAATACACTGAAAATATAGCCAAAGATGGAATACATGATACATTTTACTAAAGAAAGATTTACAAAGGGTACAAACAGATAAAAAGTATTTAATACATTTAACTAATTGTGATTTAATTTATTTAACTAACGTTTTAAAAAGGAGCTGTTTCAGTGTTATGTAAAAACATATATTCATCCACTCCTAGAATAATGATATATATAATAAACATTTTAAAATGAATATAATAATAGGACCCGTAAACGGATATCTGCCGAATGCCGAGCCCTGAACGAACGGATGTTAGCCACGGCAGCAGAAAGTGCGGTGCTCGGAGACGAATTGAGTGAAGTTCGCGCGCGCCTTACACGCCTTGAACTTGAGCTTGCGACCACTCGTGAGCAACTTAACTGGTGGCCGCGACCTCTTACGCGGTATAACAATTTTGACGCATATTTGAAGCATACATTATTACATTGCTTTCGTTAATACATTTTGCTTAGAGATTCTAGATTCGATTTCCAGTGTAACCTCCTTACAGCCAACATTAAATTACATTTAAAAATAATACAAAATATGTTGATCTAACACTTGGGAATATAACTACAGTACTGCATTTTCTTACAGTATGTTAGGAATGGCTCGAAGTTGGCTCAGACACCCAATGTCCGTCCCTGAAGCTGTGATGTGGACTTTAGTACCTGCAAGACATGGCTGTTAACTAATTGATGTCCTACATTTAAACATTGAGTTAGATTATATCGAGTAGACTTTAATCTAGATACCTACATATATGCATTTCCTTCGCAAAAGGGAGGTACTTATCACCCTCATGTTATTAACTAAATGTATTGATTAAAAGAGTCAGAAAATATGGTTGACTCTCATGATTGGAAAATACAAATATTTTTAATTTTCTCTAAATACATATATAATGTAGGTTATATATGTATATAGGTACTACGGTCGGTAAGTAAAGGTTTTGACAATATACATTAAGATCTTGTAATAGGTTAACATTTTCCTACTTAATATATTCTTATTGTTTCGTTAATTTATCTTAGATCCGTCTTAAAAAACATAATTATTTGTAATTATGCATTTGTTATACGGATGCTTCAATGGCTGCTAACTGCCTCTAGTCATATTTCGCGGAATTATTTGCATAGAAATTGTCTGACGCACATTTTGTAATAGATAATTTTTACGATATTGTGGCGCCATACGCTTAGAATGGTGTGTTTGTATGCGGTTTTGGTAAGTATTCTACTTTGTTATTGCTAGTTAAGTTTTATTGTATTTTAATGGAAATAAATATATTTTAATTATTTGTGTCATTTTATGATTTCCTTGCTTATTTCTTTAGATTAAGAAGGTTATGTTCTCGGTCATAAAATAGTTTACTCACAGGGGAATGTTTGTATTTCATAATTTTTACAGTAAATTACAATTCGTACCAAGGTTATTATATAAAAGATTACATGCGAAAAGTACCAAGCCATTGTCAAATGGTGCCATGAATACATTAATTAATTAATTATTATTAACTTGATAATAACAATTTACGTGGAAAAACCATAAAGTACAACTTATAAAGAGTTGTAAAGAGATGTTTTAAAAATGAATTCATTAATAAAAAGCATATTTGTTCAATAAATTATTTATTCAGTCTTACATTTCTAACAGACTACTACAACATTTGGAATGTTTAGGAAACAGTTTCTGTATTTTGTATATTGCACACATTTGGAAATCTTAAAAAATCTACACAATATATTTTGACGTCTTCATGTAATTTGTATCAATTTAGTTGTTTAAAATTTACTGTTCCAAACGTCTTTTGTTAACTACTTGATAGACTACTACAGATTTGGAAGTATGTAGTTTGTTTATCTTAAGTTCTTAATTTAGTACATAAACTATTATAAAACGTGGATTCATTTGTTACCATGGTTACGATTTGTTTACATTAATGTATCCATGGCAACCAAATGTATCTAGTCCACGTTTTATGAGACCATAATTTAATGTAACCCTGCAGTGGGGCACACAGGCTTTGGTAATATTGTTTTAAAAGCAAGTAGATGCCGCTTGGATTTGATCCTATATATGCCATGGGTTTTACCAACAAAGCCATTCTGAATTTACTGTGAAATGACTAGATTCTACAACAACCCTAGGTGACACAACGAAGGTAGATTTAACCATCAACACTCTAAAACTACGTATAAAATAAGATCACATTTATCAGTTATCAGAGATTCATAAACAAGTAATTCTGAAGGGTTTTAGGTAACATTAGTTTTCGACAAGTTTAGTAAATTGGTTGGTTAGGGATGCAAATTCTTGCCAAGATCTGTCTCACTATATCCCATCTCATATTCAGGGTCGTACTACGATCAATGACTCATCATCTTCGGAATCTTATCCTACAATAAACCAAAGCTTAGGCTAAGCGCGCACGAGTTACTTTCGCCACAGATACATTAAAGTTTTTATGATTGTCACGTCATGTTTTTAAAAGGAAGTGCGCTCATGATGTGACAGTGACAACAATTTTTGAAGTTGAAGCTTCATTTTCCGATAAGGTTCGAATAGAACGGTCGTAGTCTGCGAACTAAAAGACACCGCAAAAATAATACTGGGCACACCCCCTGTGGAGTCACGTGTTACGAAGTGGAAAGTTCTACACCATATTTTTTCCCATACTTCAATTTACAATTTAATGTGAGAGTAGCCTTTTTTTTATCATAGAGTGCTTGTCTCTTTTCCACTTATTCACTAATGATGAATCACATCTTTTGTGTAAACTGTGACGCCATTTGCGAGCACCAGAGTCGAGAATCCTAAGGCAAATGCGAACGAACGAAGCTGAGAGTGTCAGTGTGAAATGACAGAGTGACAGTTTCGTCATAGACTTGTTCGGCGTACATACATGTCACAGTTATAAAATGTGCGCATCTCTCACTGCTGTTATGAGTGAGGAAACAGTTATGGTGGCAAAAATAACGTGCGAGCTAGCCGTTAGACGAAATCGCTTACAATATTAATATGTATTTTTGGTAATAGCTTAAATTATGAAACATCTTTCTTATAGATTATAAGATTCAATCATACAAGTATAAAGCCACAAAATTGGCGTCTCCTGTCTATGATCTATTATCGGGCCCCAAAAATAAACCTTATTTGTTTTTGCCACCAAATTAATATTAAATCACAAAACATTAAACACAACCTATGTATTGCAGAATATCTATACTAGGTCATCGGAAACTTTAGAAATTACATTTATTCTCTTTGTACATAAATCACTTTAGAGTTTACGCGTCGTCTACCATAAATCATACATTGAAACAGGGTGAAAATTAGAGGATAAAAATGGTTATTATAACTCGATATTTTTAGTAACGAATATACCGAAAGTAATATAATACTCGGTTGCTGCCACACAACCAAGAGAAAATCGTCAACCTAGGCTGCGTTAGTGGGATGGAGTTGTCAAGGGCCTCGAAACAATAAAGGCCGGCAACGCACTTGCGAGCCCTCTAGCTTTGAGAGTGTCTATCGGTATCACTTAACATCAGATGAGCCTCCTGCCCGTTTGCCCTCTGTTCTATAAAAAAAGGGTTCGAAGTTGGACGCAAGCTATAAAAACAGAGGAACTATTTCTCTTTTTTTAATTGAACTTAAAACCTTTTTTGATAGTATATTTCTATTTTTTTTTAATTGTTATTAGTTGTTCAATCGACGAATACGATCGTTGGGACACAAGAAAGCTCAATTGGTCAAAAGACAGCACCAAATTACTATAATTTAACTGTATATTCAATTAACAATTATTTTAATTTAACATAAATAATAACGAAACGCGTTTTATCCTGAAATTTTAGCTTCCTTTAAATTTGCGTGTGCCTGATTTGCGTAAATTAAATAATAAGATTTAGCGTATATCCAATAAAGTGATTTATATACGAAGTATATTACATATGGGGTTTTCACTTTAGGCTTACATTATTTCTAACAAATATATGTACACTGAGATTTTTATATACTATTATAAAATTGATATTTCATATTGAGTACAAACAACTCAGAATTCATTTACGTGTACAATACAATTTGCGACTATTTATTCGATGTATATTTGAGTATTTGATATATGTCTTATTACGTATACGTTTCATAATATAACATTTTAAAATAGCATACACTATATCGGGATGTTATCCCCTTGTGTGCATATATTATTTTCATTGAATTAGGCCGAAAGGTTCAATATTCCACAATTCCATAATAATTCCTTAAAAAATATACATTCCAAGCACGTAATTAAATAATGTTTCTTATTAAGTACTAAATAAACACAATTTATAAGTATTGATTAGATAATCAAGGGCTTAACATGGGGACGTTGGTCTTATACATTTTCACTCATTTGCAGTCATACAAATCCAATTTTCTATTTGGAAAATTTTAATCGCCCACATTGTTTGATTCGTCAATTTAAAAATTTTATAATCACAATTAATTAAAAATTGTTTATATTTTACGTGTGGGTTCTCGTTTGATTTACGTACGCATTCCAATGTTCAAATGTTTAACACAAATATACCTATACCTATGGGAATAGACATTTCTTCATCACATACATGACTAGATAACAAATAAAGTTCGATTAGTAAAATAGACAAATGCCTCAAATGAAAAATAGGAACAAAGATATAATGTTTAGTAATATCATGGATTGCAATAATTTTTTGGTTTATTTAAGTATTGCAGATTTTATTAAATATTCTCTAGGTGTTATCAACGCATTATTGTGAACACGACGTGAGATCTTGATTACGACTGTTGAACACAAAGTTGAGTTATGTAGATGTTTTAAATTCGTGTTCAATTTTTTTTTTGCGTTTTATCGGCGTATAGGGGCACTACAATATACGTTTTTGCATACTTATTTTGCAAATCGACAGCAAAACCCTAATCGCACTTTATTGTGTTCAAAACATTGTAAAGGGTTTCTACTACTCTATATAACACAACGTATACATAGTTAACGTAAAATTAAGTTTTTTTTGTTAAAAATTTGAGAAGCACGCACGCAGATCGTCGATTAAGAACGAAACGTATGCATGATTGAAATATTCTATGCATAAAACTTTACTTGTAAAATGCCCTAAGAGTTATCGATTTGAGATTTTTAACGGACAATATCAGCTGGTCAAAACAATCACGGAGAGTTTATTGCCAGTTCTTCTCTTCCGTTCAACGTTCGATTTGAGAACTGGCAGTAAATGTAAAATTAGAAGCATTTAAATACATTAAATTTCTTTTTTTGACGTTCATAAGTGTACATTATTTTACCAACATGAATAAATGATTTTGAATTTAAATCATACAAAACTGACAAAATACCCGTAATCATAAAATAACCCATAAACCGTTTCCTTATAAATATCAAAATATATAAGGAAATGTTATTGCTATTTCATTCCCGAGATAACTTAAACATGACTTAAGAAACATTTTATTTAAGACTAGATATTTGATGTGCAATTTTGAACATTCCCTACATCTCAGCCTATCGTATTGGAAGACGATGTAGCTGTCTCTTTCTACTGTGATAACGAAGATGGTTTAAATTTCTTGCTATACCGTTCAAACACACTACACTATAAACAGAAATACTGCCATTTTTTTATGCAATATGTATACTATTTTTTTATATGTTACGTTAATTTCACGGAAAACAGCGATTTAGATCATACCGAATCCCTCCCCTCCTTCATTGATAGCCCATAATAGTGCGTGGACCATTTGTTCGTAAGAGTCATAATCCGGTAGGCAGAGCTGGTTGAAACATGTATGTGCTGTGGGTAAGGCACCGAATGTAGGCGCTGCGGTTATTTGAAACCGCGGGTTTAGATCCTGGAAAATAAAACCTATGTAGAAGCTAAACAAAGAAAATTATTAAACAGTTAAAAAACGAAAATTATTTGAAATTTGGAATTGAAAACGTATTTATTTCACGACAGTTTTGTTGTAATCTTAAATTCTTTTTTTTCTGTACTTTAAAGACGTATTTGCGTACCGATAGATTCATGACAATTAATAGATTATTTTCGTTCAAAATTTGTTAATTTTGGTCAAAAGAGTCCAGACTTAGCGCTAACTGTAACTGTCGTATATCAAAAACAAACTAGAATTTTAAAGTCAAAATGTAGCCGTCATGTGACAGCTGTCAACTGTCATTATTCTGCCAAAGTACCTGAAATCCATTAGGCGGGAGTTGGGAGCATCCGGTGGTGAATTGGAGCAGCCTAGCTCTCTCTTCATTGGTAAAGTTGCTGAGAGCAGCCCAGAGCCAGTTCAAACGCCGTTCCCACTCGCGACCCGAACCCGAGACTAGGGCATATGCGCGCCAATCGCTCACATCCACTTCGCCAGTGCCACACATTAATAACTGGAAACATGAAGTATTATTTAGTTTGAACACATTAAACATATTTTTTTATATTTATATTTTCCCGGGAGGTAGGCAGGAACCACGGATCTTCACTTGCTTAGGTCCTGACATACTTAGGTACTTCTAAGTTGTCCCTTACGTACGTCCTTGATTTGGACCTTTATTATCAATAGGCTTATCCAACCCAAATTTACGTTGCCTTGTATATCCAACATTTTTGTTGTAATTTTTTAGTAATAAAACGATTTTGTAATAATATTGTATGTTTATACATTTGTGAATGAAAAATTTGAGAGTGGGCATATTAGAAGTTAAATTGAAGCAAAAAATACAAAGGACAAATATATTTGCAAGAAACTTATTGATGAACTTCATTTTTTTAATAGATTTGTCTCTCGTGTTCTTTTTATATTTAAAGTAAATAAATTATTTAAGATTAATCTAATTTACACAAAACTAAGAAGATTTAAGATATATACATATGTTCTTTTAACACAACATGGATTATTAAATTAAACTAATTTAAACTCTATAAAAATATGTTATCTCGTAATATGCAGGTAATTTTTTTTATGGATCCACTTCATCAAATATCGAACCTCGGACGTCTGAATTATACGTAACATTCTTCTTGTAGACCGCTTAATTATATTAATAATACCTCCAACTCATTTTCGTCGAATATTGCGAGCAGATTATCGGGTACGAGTAAAGTGAGCCCGCGTAGAAAGGCGTCGCTCTCTGCCCGCCATCGGCCTGCAAGGCGCCACTGCGCCAACGCATCCAAATACGCCATTTTTGTGCTATTTGTCACCTGTCAAAGCAAAATCAATCGTATATGAACGACTTAAGGTATATTATACTTGATATTTAATTAAAATAATAAATTAACTAGGATCTATATATATAATAATAAATTATCTAGTAGTTATCCCGTAATATACATAATTACGGGATAACCAGTAAAATCAGTGACTTTTTTCAGTACTCATATAAGAGATAGATACTTAAGCAACTGCGAAATATCCGTTAGGCATTATATTCTATATCCAAAATACGAATTAAAGTAAACAACGAATGTTGCTATTAGATTTAATAATTTACTGGATTTTTTCATCAAATACAAATTTTAAATTATCGAGCGTAAATTAATTTTAAGAGAAAGATAGGGCTATTAACTGGGAATAGGCTATCTCGCTCTTACAATTAAAGCATTAATTGCAGATAAGCGAGCCGTAGGTACATAGAAGATGACTTTTAGTTGTAGTAACTCTATTACAAAGAAAGTAAAAGTTTTTTTTATCCTTGATTATTTGTATTAAAGATACTGACCGCATGGTCAATGAAGGCTCGTCACAGATTAGAGTAATGTAAACTAAAATACCCGTATAGAAGCTCCATTAGGCACAAGTTCTTTTGTCTCAAGCAGTCGTCCGCTAGAGTCGTACACGTCATCCGAGAAATAAATTTCCGGCGATGAGTCCGCTGCGTCCAAATCCGCATCCAGAATGTATTTAATCTTTGAAAGGTAGAGTTCTGGGTCATCTTGTTCAAAATACTGAAAAAAATGCGAACAAACAGTTCAATCGTACAAATTAAGCACAGCAATCCGAAGAAAGTATTTAGATAAACGTTCATATATTCCATTGTGATTACGATACTTATAGTTTTCAAACAGTAAACAAAGAAAAGCTTTATTACACATTATAAAAGAGAAAGATCACTAGAATTCCCTGTGTCGTGGGCAGTCAGTCTTTTCTATTTGTCATATTAGTACTATATATAGTAATAAATTTAACATCTCAGTAAGACAGAAACAATTTAATAATCTGACAGTATCGGTCGTTAACTCGGTCACGTGACAGGATAATAAAAACGCCTTCCATAATGTATAATTGTCTAGGAACCCTAAACATGATAAAAAATACGAAATTTGATTGGCATAATGTTGCAGTTAAACTACACCTAATTTGGGAAAAATTTGCATCACATGTATGATCTACTTAATTTATATAGATAAGAAAATCCTCTTTACATATCAACAATCTACAAAACTGATAGGAGCGACACATTTTATTTCTACATTTGTTATTATCATAAAAAAAAATACCTTGTAGTGAACCCGCAGGCCAATAATATGCGCAAGAAAAGATCGAGCCAGGCGCGCGCGCACGAGTTGTCGGTAAGAACCACCCAGGGCACTTTCGTACAAACACTTGCCGACTACTTTGCCCGCCAGCTCAAAGTGTTTTAGCTAAAATAAAAAAAATAAAAAGAAAAGTTATTTAAAAATATATTTTCCTAAAACTTCTATATGACACAAATACAGATGGAACGTTGTATGTTTGTTCCATTTAACAGTACATTAAAAGCGATACTATTTCATTTTACGTATAATAATGTTATTTCTTTTAAAATAAGTGTTGTTTGATGATAGGCTATTTTAGAAGAGTATTTACGCCGGAATTTTCTTTTGGCTTACACCCTCTGTCTTCTTTGCCGATGAGTACATGCCTACAGGTTCACATTTAATTAAAAAAAAGAAAAAAAAATACGTTTATTTTGGAACATAAGGTCATCATGGTATCACTTATTCCACGTCATTAAATTTGAGCCTGTTGGCATCCCTACTTATCGGCAAAGAAGACAGAGGGTGTTGGCCGAGAAAAAAAACCGGCCTAAAAAACACTCGGTACTCTTTTTAAAAAGAGTGGAGTGACGAGGAATAAGTGATACCTGTATATCTTAAATGTTGCATAATAAACGTATTTTATTTCCTGCCAAAGGTTTATTTCGAGATAATTTTAGTAGATTTTTTACTTCTTACCTTCAGATGTGGTGGTCTATCCGGATTCGGGTGTACAAGACCAGTCGCTGATTCACTGTAAGAGACGAAAAGACCGAATCTTGCGTCGAATAACTGACCACAGAGTAGTGAAAACCATTCCCTACGAACACCACCCCAGTCCACGCCTGGAGGACAATGTCATTGTTTAGTATTTAAATGAATCAGAAATTATTCAGTAATAAAAACTTAATATCCGATTCAATATCATATAATTAAGTTTAATATTAAATCAACAAAGGCCGGCAACACACTCGCGAGCCCTCTGGCATTGAGAGTGTCCATGGGCAGCGGTATCACTTAACATCAGGTGAGCCTCCTGCCCGTTTGGCCCCTGTTCTATAAAAAAAAATAAAAAGTTTAATGACGTTCCATAATGTACACAATTTCAGGTATTTTAAAAATTAATTACAATCTATTTATTAATTGTATATATCAGAAATAACCTGAATTCAAATATATTAGTATGTGTTATATTCAAAGATCACAGATTAGTTTTCTTTACGCTAAGTTGGAGTCAAGATGGTGTTTTACAAAAACTTTAGGTCGTTTTTTAATATAGTGATCTTTTCTTTCTTAGTAAAATTAGGCGTCCCTGACATACTCCTACGTGGTAGCGTAAAATCTATAATCTACTAGTCGCTCGTATATCTTCGAATATTCGATTACTGGCGAAACATTTTTTCTTATCTGCATTAAATTCATAATAAAAATCACCACGGGGTTATATCCCCGTTAGTCGCTCGGATATCTTCCAATATTCGATTACCGGCGAAACATTTTTTTCTTATCTGCATTAAATTCTTAATAAAAATCACCACGGAGTTACATCCCCGTTTGAAGATACAGAAGTGATAAAAATCACCAATTAAAAAAAAAATATACGTACCCTGCTCGCCATGAAAAGCGACGTCGAAATTCTTGCACCAGTCGGCAAGTGTAAAATGCTTGGTGGCCTTAAGACTGGAACGCACCAAGTCGTCCCTGCGCACGCGCAACGCTATCTTGTCGTGCGGGTGACGAGAATGCGCCGTACGCATTTCGCTGTAGAAGAACTCTTGTTTGTTCTGAAAGAAATATTTTCTGTGCTATCATTATTACTTATCATTAACTAATTATTTTTTAAGCTATGCATTTTTTTTTAAATTTCATACTGCAGATATGTTACAAACAAAGAAAAAACATAAACAATAATAATTACTAAAAAGAAGAATGACAATTATTTAGATACATTCTTGTAACATATTATGTATGAAGTTTTTGTAAGTTTTTGTGAGAAATAAATTTATATTATTATTATTCAAGTATGTACTTATAAGCAAGAATAACATTAAACTTGAATTAACTAAAGTAGCAATTATTCTAGTAAAATAAATTAATATCAAATCAAGTTTAAAAGAGAATTATTTACGAGCCTATGTGTGTACGTAAGCTACGTACGAATTTGTTTGCATTTACCTTAAATGTATCCTCTCCGCCGCAGTTAGCAAGCAAAAGACGCGTAAAGGTGGCAGCAAGAAGATCTCTTGCAGCACAGTGCAGCCTTAGCGGGGGTTGGACTCCGTCTTCCAGAACCAGTTCACCCCCTGGACATGGATGCTCTTCACGGGGACGCACTATTAGCTGAAATTATATCAGAACGTATTATCGTTGTATTAATTCTATTTAGGTATCAAAAAAAATCAAAAAACATTTGAATGTTTTTTTTATATGTTTTAGTTGCCTTTGCAAATTGTCAAGAAGATTTTAATTACGTTAGCTGATGCTGGCAAAATTAAGGATAGAATATTTTCCTCATATTCAGTAGTTGTTATCAGAGTTGAAAGTTTTATTTAAATTTCAAATAATACATGTTTAATTCGGTTTGGTTGATATAACGATGAGACAAGTTCTAGTTGATCGTTAATTAATCTTTGTATTCGTTGAAAAATGCATTTCATTTGAAAAAAATTGGTTAATATTTACAATATCAGCTTGACTCACTATCGTATTTGCTCATTAAAGACTTCAAAAACAAAATATTTTATCATAAATAAGCTATAATATGGTACCTTTGTGGAAGGGCAGACCCTAAAAGATGTGATTCTCTTAGGGATAATCTTAAGTATGTAGTCCTTTATGATTAATTGCTTTGGGCTTAAACAGCAAAGCACCCGGCGTTGCTTCCCAGGAGATAATAAGCGAGCTTCGTACGAAACTGTAGCTCGCTTTGATGACAGCGCGCGTTGGACTGTGGCTGCATCGCTTGCTAAAAACGATAATTTACTTTTCACTGCGTTTTAGAGCTTTGCGTAGAAAAGAAGAATATCGAAGGACCAAAATAGTGAATTAAAGAAAATATTACAAAATTGCAATTATAGCCAGCTTCACTTCTTGAAGTCTCCATATTCTGGATCTCACAGATGTTTTATTATACCAAGTGTTTTACAATGGTGATAAATCGGTCAGAGTTAAAGATCGAAGAGCTCATAAAATCGATGCACAGGCCATACTTCAAGAAAGAAGTCATACGACAAGAAAATTGGTTGGTTCGTGATATTGAGTACATAGTGACAACTCATTTAAGAATATTAAGCTAGATAATACCTACCCAGTTATATACATTTTAATACACTACTATAAGTAATTGCATAAAGTGTACTTGAACAGATTACTCAGGTTCGAAATAATATTACATATATACCTACTCGTAATGAACATTGTTTTCTATGAAATGGTAAATTATATTACTGTTTATTGATTAAGTTATTCTGTGATAAATCGTTAAACCATTTTTCAGAATATAACGATACGAGATTAGCTAAGATTACTTACGCGTCAAAACAATACAGTCAAACTGTCCATTGTGCAATAACACCCCATCATAAGAAATAGCAGCTTTGAAGACTCCCGCCTCAGGAAAACATAAGGACACGCTCACACGCTGATTCACACTGTCATATTCGAATTGGGCAGCTGACGATAAGGACTTGTCCACCTCACCACCGATCGGAGATATTTCTATTGAAAAGCTCTGAAATATTACAGTATTTTGAATAACAAAATATTGAAAACCTTACCAAACTATCAAAAACTGACATAAATGACGTATATGAAAATGCCGAAAAGTTTACGTTACAGGTAATCTGTCTGCCTATCGAATTCAGATTTAAATTTATTTATTCTTACAAGAGCAATATTGGGCTAGTGGCTTCAGCGTGCGACTCTCATACCTTAGGTCGTAGGTTCGATCCCCGGCTGTGCACCAATGGAGTTTCTTTCTATGTGCGCATTTAACATTTGCTCGAACGGTGAAGGAAAACATCGTGAGGAAACCGACATGTCTTACACCCAAAAAGTCGACGACGACGATCACCTACTTGCCTATTAGATTTAAAAATGATCATGAGACAGATTCAGAAATCTGAGGCCAAGACCTAAAGAGGTTATAGCTCCACTGATTTATTTTTATTTTTAATACCTTAGCATCATCTGTGGCAATAGTGGCAATGTTGTCATAATGGTCCCTTGGATGTACGTGTAAAGCACGTGGACGTCCCGCAGCGCAAACGAGCGCGGCCGGGTCACGCCCCACTCTGGAACGACGTGCTGCCACGCCCCCAGCTATGAACCACTTGCGGAAAGGACCGCATGCTGCTACCACACCACCTTGAATAACACGTACTTTGTTTACTCCTTTTCATTATTTTTTTATACGCAAGGTTCACATGCGCATCTAAACTGCTCAACTTATAGTACATAGGGTACATATAGTACACCGCCAATAGCATAAGAATACATATAATAATACTAACCTATCATAACAGCTATAACATATACTCCAGCCGTTCGTACTGTGAATTTGACACGAGCGGTATGCGCAAGCGACGGTTGTCCAGAACCTAACTCCACTACTGCTGTTATCTATAATAAATAGCAATTTATAATTAGTTCACATATTACTGCTATGTTGAAATAAGGATACCTATTTCAATCCATAGATATTTCTGGATGACCTTTTGAATAACAAATACTTCATAAGAATATACGCATGGACTCGCTCGATGTGTACGTTTCAAAACGTTCGTTTTCAAAACTATTTTTCCGACAACGCTTCTAAGTCATATCATATTTGGTTGTGGTATGTCATGAATTATGACGCTATAAGATATTTATAATATCGCTTATAAAATTAATACAGTAAGTAACATTCGTGAAACATTCACCAATTATTTTTAATAATTCGAAATAATCTCTCACAAATAAAGTAATAATTTAAAAGAAACACAGGTTATTACAAGTAAAAGTATTGAAAAATAATGTTTAAATAATCACCTTCCTAGTCCCATGAGAGATATGTACAGTGAGGTCATCAGTATCGCAAATCGGATAGGGATGTCCATTTCTTTGGTAGCAGTGGACCGTGAAGCACATTGTGTCGCCAACTGGTTGGGGTTCCTCCCAGCCCCACTCCACCTTATCAACACTTTACACTTTATTTTTAACGAGGAGAGATAAACCAAAAAGTAATCTTGCAAAAATTACAAAAAGAAGGGTATGTGACCAACAAAGATAAAAAAATGCGTATGCGTAAAGTTTGCGTATACGTTCGTTCGTACGTACGAAGGTACTTAGTTTGTTCTGACATCAATTATACAATTGAACTGTCATGACATGTGACAAATTAACTAAATCATGGTCAAAACCTCAAATTCGCTATGTGGAACCAGCTGAGGTATTTCCGAACCTCCGTCCTTCGAGAAAAGAACTTATCAATTCTTAAAATGCCGGCATCGCACTTGTGAGCCTTCTGGCAAAGTATGTGTCCATGGGCTGCGGTATCACTTAACATCAGATGAGCCAACTGCAAGTTTGCGCCATCTTAATCCGCCAACCAAATACATCTTTCTTTTCTATAAATATACTATTAGTTTGTAATAAATGTGAACGAAATATTATTACTAAACCTTACCTTACATAAGGTAAAGTTTCAGAATTAAATTCATATTTTATAACCTAAAACAAATATGTCCTTCAATTCAAACTTAAATCAAATAATTAGCTATAATAAATTAGAAATAGCTTTTAGTGTTAATTTAAATACATTTAAGAAATACCTTACAACTGGGCGGGTGGAGATATTTTCCAGTAACATACTGCAGCAAAGAGTGCTTGGCTTCGGGTGCCAGCGAAGGCTGAGTCATGGCAGCCAACGTCACTAGACCACAGACCGACACTGATACTATCAACATTCCACCTGTAATATAACCCAGTCGGATAAGCATCGTATTTCCGGATACTCAAGGAAAAGGGTTTTGATTTGTCTTTCACCTTGTAATGCCACTAACTAGCTGTGTGATCAGCTGTAATAATGTCATGGGCACAGAAACAAGAGTGGGGACGGAGTTAGAGAGTAATGGGTAGAGAAAAAGTGAGAGAGGTATAGAAACACGGAAAGGACAATATAGACATCACTCAGCCGCACGTGTTAAACTGTATCGAAGAATTTTCGTTACTTCGGCTTGTCGAAATCGTCAGATATATGTTTCGTCATCCTTGAATTATTTCCTTCAAAATAAAAACAATCTCCCATTCTCCAGAATGTCGTTTTACAAATAGCTAAATATAATAATATATTTTTTGGATAACCCGACAAAGTCAATATGTATATATGTTTGGCTTTTAATTTTACGGTCTGTGAACTAAGAACTTTATTTAAAATTTATTTAATTTAGATACTTTATAAGAAAAACTTTATTAATATAAAATAAATTGGAATGTGAACGTATAAAATTTTTTACTAAATAAATAATACATTTCATTTTTTAAGAAGATTGTAAGTACTAGTTAATTACGGCAAAATTATGTCCCTTTTCAACACAACGTATATAGAATTTGACAGAAAGATAAAACTAGTATTTTAGTTGATATATAGGGTATTTCAACAAGAACTTTGTTTTCTAAAACAAAATAAAACAAAGAATTTAGAGGAAAATGAATAAAATTTTTATTGTATTACAAAGAGAAAAGTTTGGCAATTATGAATGAAAAATGATATCTGGCAAATGTCCACCACGACCACGCTGACAGATGTTGATTCTTTCATCAAAATTTTTAATCACTTTTTGGCAAAATGGAGGGTCTATTTCGTTAATGACATCACGGATTTTGAGTTTTAAGGCTGCAATCGATTCGATTGGCTTCGTATAGACTCTGTCTTTAACATAGCCCCACAAAAAATAATCCAGTGGTGTTAAATCACACGATCTGGCTGGCCACTTAACAGCTGAATTTCGCGAAATTATGCGCTCGGGAAATTTAGTTTGCAATAAATTGATCGTTTCATTGGCTGTGTGACATGTGGCACCGTCCTGTTGAAACCACATTTCAGTGATATCCATGTCATCAATAATAGGCAAAAATTTAGTGGTTAACATCTCGCGATACCGTGATCCATTGACTGTTACCGCATTTCCAGCCTCATCTTCGAAAAAAAAAGGGCCCAATCACCCCTCCAGTAATGCGAAATAGACCCTCCATTTTGCCAAAAAGTGATTAAAAATTTTGATGAAAGAATCAACATCTGTCAGCGTGGTCGTGGTGGACATTTGCCAGATATCATTTTTCATTCATAATTGCCAAACTTTTCTCTTTGTAATACAATAAAAATTTTATTCATTTTCCTCTAAATTCTTTGTTTTATTTTGTTTTAGAAAACAAAGTTCTTATTGAAATACCCTTTAGTATAAGACAAGTTAAGCTTTTATAATTACCGGAATATATTTTACGTGGTTATTTTAGGAAAAGAGTAGCGCGGATAAGATACAACGTAAAATCTCCTACCCCATGTCCAAGCGTCCTGATGCTTGCTACTCTTTACCACGGTGTTCCATAGCTCGTTCTTCAAGGATTGCAGCTCTTCCTTGCCCGTGGGCAGGCTCTGGCGGGCAAGAGACCACGCATTGAAATCCTTCGCATCAATCACATGACGCGCAATTGAGTCTTCCAGCCAGTATACGTCCTCTAAGGAGGATACATCCAGGCTGAGTAATCTGAAAAATAGACAATGATTTGTGAAAAGCGACTAGGTATATTTACTTCGTGCTTCGTACGTCTTCTTCCGAGGGCATAGAGCAGGCAACGGGCAGGAGACAAACTGGCAGAGGACTCACCAGATGTTAAGTGATACCACCCATGGCCCAGAACCTTTTAAGAATCTTCTCTTTTAATCTATTTTATGACTTTTAACTACCGTGATCTTTTAGAAGCGAAAACAACTTTCTTTTATTAACACTAGCGCTGATGAGGAACGATATGATATTTATAGTAAATTTTCCAAACATACAAATATTTACTTAACTTTATTAATATAAAATAAAAGAAGAATATTTTATAATTTTTATATTTAGCGCTTAACTTAACACTGTTCTGGTAACTTCCTCAAAGAAATTATTAATTTCTTAAATGGCTTAAAGAGTTTATATTGTATTAAATAATTTTCAAATTAGAATATGCATATGAAGATTTTAGTTTTATGTGCAGTCATATGTATCTTAATGATCTCATCTAAAGACTTTCTAATTTTATTGTCTTTACTTCTATTTATATAATATATTCCTAATAGCTATGTATTTACATTGTATAATTGCGGATGCTTGGCGGGCCTATGCAACTTCCATACATAAAGTCCCTTTGGGATACATACTATAAGTCCCTTTGATATTGCGGGATACTCGATTGTGAGGTAATTGCATGGCAAGCGCTGCGCCATATTAATTTATTTTGTCATACGAGTATATACCTTTGTGTGTGTGAGACGCAATATGTGTTCCGTCCCACTCTAACGTGCATTAGCTGTACTAATATTACGTCTTCGTGTGAGAGGTTTATTTTCGTTACGGAATTTCTTAATCCAGTGGCCGTACTTTAACACTTTATGTTACGTGAACTGAGTTTTTATTATTTTACTATACTTTTGGTTTTGTCATACAAAAAAATACCATGGCTACTACTTGAAACCCTTGTTGAAAGGCTATTATCGGCAAAGTGAGTGACAGGTCCTGTAATTAAATTGGATTGGGGTCAATGAGTAGGTATTCAAATCCCTAATTATCCATGCCCAATTTGACCTTTTTTCTACTTCATATGGTGGGCTAAATAAAGAGCGTTTATGGAAAGGTTAAAGATTTTAAAATAAATTGAAGTGAAAAATATTCGTTGTAGGTATTATCACATTTATTAATTGAGTACTAAATAAAACTTAACATTCGTGTGCTTACAATAATAAAAAAACTAATCGTGACTGGCAGAGTGGAGGGCACCAGACCACGAGACAGATCCCTTACTTGTTGGGCCGATCAAGTAAATCTTACAGGTCTTACTATCCCCCAGCCGCAGAGGATTGCCGAAGGCAGAGGAGAGGAGATGATGTAGGGCTCCCCTACACGCCCTATAGAAATGAAGATTGTGCTTGAAGAAGTCAACAGATCTTTTACATAAATAAAATTGAATGTAGCTTAAACATTTAACTTAAACGTTGCGTAACCCAAGTCGAGCAGACACGAACTGCATTTGTTCATAAATTTGAGTCTTCATTTTGAAATAATTAAAACGTATCAAAAATTCAATTTAAAAGTCTGGTGTAAAATTAACACCAGCAGACCGCTCTACCAATGAAACTGCATTAAATATTTTCTAAGAGCTTCGCAATTAAAATGGAAAAATATTATTCGAAGGCGAGGTCGCAATTTATATTTTTCGTTCTCATCAAGTTTTTTTTCATCAAATAAATAAATGAAAGTTTCGCGCTCTCTTGTCTGCATTAGGAAATTTATTGCGTGAAATGTTGTAGGTGTATACACTCGATGATATCAAAGATAGGGAGAGATAAAAGTATTCATTCACTCATTTTGGACCAATATACATTAGGTATATAATAATAAAAGCCTAGATATATATACTTTTTAATAAATAAAAACTCATACACGCAACTAATTCTAGCCAGAAATTTAGTTGTAACAAAAATTCATTTATCATTACTCCCTAGACTAGTGACTAGATGTCGTGAGTAACTAGATTAGAATAATACGTGGCGCATTCTTCGCAGTCTTAGGGTCTGTTTCAAAATGTCCGTATAAGTTCCAAATGAGCTATTTATTACTTATTGGTAGGATAAACTAGTGTTTGTTGCGTTTCACGACTGTCAGATAGCGCCATTCGTCATGAAACGCGAAGTTTCTTATTCGGAACTTTTATCTTCCAAATAATTTATGTGTTGCATAGATATTTGGTACATTGTGAAACAGACCCTTACTGTTACATCTGATCAGACAAAAGTCGTACAAGACTAAAAAAGAAAGAACGTTAAGTGTTAAGTTACCTATTCACATACTCATACGTGAATGTATGAGTATGTGGATGGATATGTGTGCGTATATGTTTGTAGCTTAGAGTCGTTACAAGCGTTATGCCAAATCACGTAGTAAGGCCTCTGTAGAATCAATATCCAATTCGGCTACCGTAATTTTTATTTGTTTTGTTAAGGTTTTAGTTGTTTAGTTTGATGATCTCAGAATCCATAGGAGATTTTACTGTAAGGAGTCCCTTAGTTTTTGCGTCGGGATTACAAAGCGTATGTTTTTGGATGTGTCGGGATTTATCAGTCCATGAAGTTTGTGACATTTTAAATTAAGACATATAAACACAATTTAAAACAAAGACCTTGTAAACTAATTGTAGACAAGATTTAAAATAGAACATTTAAAGTTACTTGGATACTTCAAAGAGGGTAGAACCAAAAAATCAAGTCTAAAAGTATATAACTGACATCGTTCTTATAAAATACAAGCTTTAATATTAACGTTAATTTCATATCACAAGGCGTGAAGAAAAGGTTATGAAATCGACTGGAAGCGGTAAATGCCGAGTCATGCTTCGCTCAATTTATTTCATTCATCTACAGATTACATGACTTATTATTCGTTTCATATAATACTAGAAGACTGTAACTAGTGATTTCTATTTAAAGGAAATTAAACCTTACTACTTTCTTCTTTGAGTTAATTATTTAACCACAGTTTCGTACGTTAATAGATTGTCTGATATATTCGTTTCTTTTATTTTATTTTTATAGATTGTCTACATCATACGCAATATAAATCTCAATCTAAAAAATAAAATCTATCTTCGCTTCGGCTTCGCACGGGTGGACATTTTTTTACATCATAAATAGTTTTCGCAGCGCATGTGATTAAAGATACTGTATACGCATTTTTTTTCACCTTTGGTAACAATACTGTAGTTTTAGTTAGATGCTTATTTTGTCTTGCAATTAAAATAACCTATATTAATCAGTGATAATATAGCATTCAAATGGTGAAAGAATATTTAAAATCGATCCGGAACTTTTTGAGCCAATTCGGTACAAACATACTTACACACAAATCTTTTCTCAATAAAATATTAGTGTAATATAAAAATTTATATCGCTAGATGTTTCATCTAATATTAAAATAGCTTATCATTATCGTATCGTTAAGTGTGGACAAGTATTACATAAAAACCTAACGACGTATTTTTAGTATCACTTGATTTTTTACTTGATTGACGATGTTATTACGCCGGCAGTATAACAGGCACTTCAGAATGTATGAAATTTACGAATAAAATATTTGCAATCGGATCCGACAGAGGTATTAAATTCATTCAAGTGCCACTCACAGCAAATAATGAATACGTAAGCGAATTTTTATATAAAAGATTCAATACAATTTTTCTGATACTTTAACTTTTCGCAAAGCTGTGAATAATTTTATTTAGGGCTATTATAAATATGTAAATATAAATTATACATTTATTTGTAAATTGTTCTTGGAAATTCTTTCACATGGCTTAGAATGTAATTATACTGAAGATAGAAATTATTATATAATCAACATCAAAACCAATGACTATAGATGGACCAATTTCCTGTTTTGTTAAATTACTAGATCTCTTAGGAAGACTACTTAGAGCTACACCTGAGGGCCTCTAGAGTAACGTGCGGGCAATTTTAGTAAAATAAGAATTACAGTTCTATATATCTCAATATATATACATCTCCTGTCACTATGTTTGTCCGCAATGGACTCCTAAACTACTAAACCGATTTTAAATTAAATTGGCACACCGTGGGCAGTCTGGTCCAGTCTCCAACTTAAGAGATAGAATAGCTTAGATCTTTAATTATATTCGCAATTTTATTTCATTGCAATTATTTATTTATTATTTGATACAAATCTTACAGATGGCGCTGTGTTAAAAGTACCAACGTTTCATATAAGCTATCTACCTTTCACATAAGTTCTCCTACCGTTGCCCTTTATATATTTATATAACAAAAACTTCAGCCACGCAACGCTTGGCCGAGTCTGCTAGTATTTTATAAAAACTTGGTACTTGCCACAGCCAAAGAGATTTTTAAAAAAGGCGCAGACATTCAATATTAGTTTCAACGTGTTCAATATTGCCACTATTTCAAATAAACATTTCTGAGCTTTATCTAAATTCGAAAACTTGTAAGTTCTGGGACATCAATTCGAACAAGCCGATAACAAGCAGGCAGCCCGCACTGCGACAGTTTTGCATAATCTTGGAAATGTTGAAATCCCAATGGTTCAAAGAACATGTATGCCCATTTATCTGTATCTCAAAATGTTCTGTATATATCAAGTGTCATAAACTACAATGTTAAATTGAAGACCCAAACAATACAGTTGTTAGACGAAGATTATTGGAGTACTAATCACATTTAAAATTAAGGACCTGGATGACCGATCTAAGCTCGGTATTTTTTTTTATAAATCCTGTTTTTTGGAAATTTTATTCAAGTGAGAATTACATACTAATAAAATTATGAAATATGAATATAATTATCTTTATTCGATAATTATATTCATATTTAAGTTTTTATTTGACTGACATCTTTAAACGAGCTATGTTTAAGTTGATAAAACACAAATAAAATGACATTTTCTAGAAATGATTCCTAGCTAAATCGATTTATCGCCCCCGAAACCCTCCGTATACTTAATTTCATAAAAATCATTGGAGCCGATTCCGAGATTCCAATTATATATATATATATATATATATATATATAATTGGAATCTCGGAATATATATATATATATATATATATATATATATACAAGAATTGCTCGTTTAAAGATATAAGATAAGATAAGAAAAATAAGAAGAAAACGCTCACTTGCTATACACATGCTGCAGTGATCTTGTGGCGAGCCACTGTCGTAGCACCAGTTTCTGCTGCAACACCTGTGCAGCGCGGCGCAAGCGTTTCTCCTCTGCAGCTGGTAACTCGGGCAGCCGGTCCAGGTGCTCGGGAGACGCACATCCCGACAAAGTTGAGATTCCTGAAACATTGCAAAATTTGTTGTTGTTGTCAAGGAATACTGTCAAAATCAAATCGTTTTTTGACATACGGGAGTCATAATTAGCGCTTAGCTTCAACTCTTGTCTGTAATCTAATCTTAATCTCAGTCATTGTATTCGCTTAGTTAAACGAATTCCGAGACTTAAACAGGGATATTAAAACTATTTCTTTGAGAGTACATGTTTAAATTATTATCCTACTCGATACATGGGGAATCGAATTAAGTTGCTGATATTTGTTATATTTCTTAATATACCCTCAATATTAAATTGTAGGTATTCAAGAAGGGCGATACATATTGGCGAATACTCCAAATTATAAAATAAAAGCTTATAACATTTCCAATCTAACATCTAGCTGTCAGTGTCTGAGGCATTCATTTTTCAAGAGTTCTTAAAGCAGTATGTGTGCCAACATAGATAACAAAATGAAAAATGCTTCCTTTTTCAATAAAATATTAATCCACAAATTTTAAGCTAGTACAATAAATTATTTCAGGAGTTCAAACAATTACGAACATTGATCAATATGAAACATGTATAATGTAATTTTTAAATTATAATAAATTACAGCTAGAACGGTACAGAACAAAGAAAAATGTTAGCAAAGAAATAGTTCACTTTATTACAGAAAGGTTTGTTGGTGGGTCGTAGTCTAGCAACGACTTCCAAGGCTGTTTTCTATTAGCTTTCAACAGTTAATTTACTGAATAGAAAGGGAACAAAAAGATATATTTCGAAGAGTAATAGTAGGTTTTCAATAGGGTTCTTTTTATCTTACAATCTTCACACTTGAGTTATGGGTATTATGTATAAAATTACTTTATATTGGGCAAAAACTTATGATAGCATGTAATTTTAAGTGCCAGATACTTTTATAATCAAAGGTGTGACGTATAGAACAAGAATAAGCAATATAATCAGCGACGCAGACAGAAGCGCGTAGATATCGGCAATAATCATTCGTAGCTTGTTTTCGTAGCTCTACGATTAAATATCTCTTCAGCGACTTGATTGAATATCGATCATTAATTAACTGTCTAGAGGTTAAATTAAATCTCTGATTTAACTACTTTACTGCGACATCTCTATCTCCAGGTCGGTAACTCATATCTGAGTATCGTGGTCAGCTGTATAGTAAAATCTGGAGCGAGTAGTTTTCTCCAGCGATATCGGTTCTGCGCTTCTTTTGCAACGGTGTATAATTTTGAAGACGAGAAATCTTTGACTCGATCAGTCTCGATCATCTCGTTGGCGAATGTCCACGCGATCTTTGTAGCTAATCTCGATATTCTCTAGATTCTCGTTACCCCTACGCATTATGTGACCAAAGTAAAAAATTACATATTATCTAATACATTTAAAAGGATGAAATATTGTTAGTTTGTTTGACTCTATATCAAAATATTTACTTGTATTTAATACTGTAATGTACTATGAACATTTATTTTGAATTGGAGACAAAATAAAAAAACTATATTCTTTATCCAAGTGAAAACATAAAAGCTGTAACTATTAATGCACTATGCTACCATAATCTCTTAAGTAAATTTTTTTACCAATTTCCATAAGAAACTTTAAAAAACACAAACAACTATTGAACTAAATTATGAAAGCGTTTTTATAAAATCCACCTTGCAATATATTACCTACTCCCCGGATTCTTGTAAACTAAGTCTGTCAGTTATTAAAAATAGGCCGCATTGCTGTATATTGTATAGTTTTGTTATTGTCTTTATTTCTTTATATTATATTATATCGTGCTAACTGGCACTTCGGTCGATCTGTATTACGTAGTTTGAAATATGTTAACTGTTGAACCTCTTATATCTTAACGTTTATATAAAGTGAAGTTAAATATATCTTCAGTTCCTTAACATTTATTTTTTAAAGGTTTCGCCTGAAGCCTTGTAAATGTCAGCGTCAACTAAAAACAAATTTCAACACGCAAGCTTCACGAAGCCACTAAATAAAGCGAACTTACGTCTTGTTGAGCTTATAGTATTATTATATTTATTTGCCAAAAGAGGTTGTATGCAGATGTTATACAAAACATAACGCAACCGGTTTGGCACGAAAATTCATCACATTAAGATTACATCAACATGCTATAACCTACTTAGATAACTCCACAACCATCCACCACCATGGTCATTACTTATCGCGTTTGGTAAAGCTCGTTATTTTAAGGAACGTTCTAAAGCTTTCTATACACATATATGTATGCATTTTTGAAGTAAAACTTCTTTAGGGGCATGAGGGCAATTTTTTACGGCTGAAACGTCACGAAGATGTGCAGCGTTTTTGTCGAATAAAAGGCAGAGGTATTGAGACCGATTGAGAGAGAATGAAAAAGGGAGATGGAGAAAAAATACAAGCTATTGATTGTAGTAGTCGTTTAGTAATTACATATTAGATGGCAATTCTGTCGCATAACGTCTTGTGCAGTAAACGCAGATTTTTTATTTGTTAATATTATTATAAGCACGTTTACAGTGTGTAAACAGTGTGAATATAAATATAGAAATACATTGAGTGATCATATACTTGTACACGATCATCTATTGGGGCTTTTACCTTAGTAATAATTAATTTACAAAGTTGCACTTTTGCCGTAAAAAAACGCTACTCGAATGGAGTGTTAATATCGAAGCAGTTGCGGTGGCAGTGTCCGTAGTATATGAACAGTACATTAAACTCTAGTATAGGAAGTAGGGGCTATAATCGATAGCCTAGGGTATTTACATTTGACCCAATTAAAATGCGGACTCGGCCCACATTTTGTTTTTGCGAAGCTTACCCACTCTGCTGATGCTATATTAAAAAAAATTTTTGTTGATTATTTCGTAAGATATATACTGCATTAATAAATATATAATTTATCTGTCTCTCTACATCCAAAATGTAAATAAAAGCCTTTTTTTTCTTTACGGAAAATGTTTAACTTGGTTATATTTTTACTGTTAACAATAATAAGTATACAAAAATGCAAACGTCATTTCTATAATAAACATAAAGTTAAACCAACAGTATTTTAAATTGTCCTCATTTAAAAACATTATCCCGAGAAATAAGGTTGCTACGTGAAGTCTTTTGTACTGATCAATCCACAGAGATAGGATAATAGCCCAGTCAACAATAACCAGATAACAATGGATGCTGCCAGTTTCTCATATACTTTATTGTCCTAAGTTACATTGACAGCCCCAATCGATTCGACCTGTTGCTTGAATTGGGACACCGGGGCCTGTGACCTGCATTCCCCCGCCCAAGCCTCCTGGGAACCTATCTACATACAAAATGCAGTCCAATTTCCACCACGTACGACTGCGGTCCATCTTGATTGTATATTTTGAATTAGGAACATAAAAGGTATATTATAGGTAGTGGTCTGTTAGTCTCTGAGTAGAATATCATGAATAGAAAAAACTCTTTGTCTTTCAACAATAGGTGTGCCCTCAATTTAACGCCCACAACATTCATTAAGATTAATTAATTTCAATGTGGTTTGTATACCGAAGCCAAACAAAGACCTTAAAACAATAAGAAACGTAAAATACATCTAGGCAGCGTTAAAAGCTTAAGCCCCACAAAAAGTCGACAATAAATCCCTGAAGAAAGTCTGATTGTCCAACTGCATAGCGCGTTGGCTCGCCGCCAGAGCTCCCCATTATGCCCCACACACTCCACTGCAATTGATCACTTGTACTTTTCCCAACTGTGAAACGTCAACCAGGGTTACGCGTTTCGTTTTTTAGCTACGGCTCAACAGAGGCTATGTTGACGCGAAAATTTGTGTATATCTGTCTGTAGGTAGCTCTACCTATATTCAGGTATTGCTCCTTTTAAGGGATTTTCTTGTTGTCGAACTTTTTTGTGTCAGGTGAAGGTTTTAGGTAGGTATCTACCACTTTCTATACTTGATATCAATCGCAAATCCGCCTTTGTTTTATGTCATAGTTATTAATTTTTCATATAAGCAACTTTGATTTGAACTTGTGATTTTATTTGCAGCAATTTATAAAATCGCTTAGAGTTTTTGCTTTTCCAAGTTTATACTGATACTAATTACACATTTTCGTAGAATGCCGTTGAATCCTGGATCTGCTTTACAGAACCAAAGAAGTCTAAGGTTGGTTATAATTACACCCAATGCGATGTTTTTGATTATATAGTTATAGTAATTACCTTGCCTAAGGTATGAAACGATTTTATGCAACTGAAAATGTTTCATGTTTGAGATCCAAATTACTGCAATTATGTTCATGAATGTGCAATTTGAGCCGGTTCTGCTAGATATTTAGTTTAATGACGAAGGTTAAATAAAAAAGCTATTAAAATAGTTTAATGCGATACATCTACAATAGGTAATTGATTTCATTATTTATGGCAATAAATGCTTATCACTGTTATGCAAACTGTTACTTACACACGCACCTAACCTTTTGAAACCTCCTAAAAGTGTACTTTTGCCAAATTTTACATCGATCACGTATTTATACGTAAAAGGACGTCTATGAAAAATCACCTATAATGGAACGGAGTAATAATGACGAAACTAAGTTCCAGTGTCGCAACCGCGAAACAGAAGAGCTTTTAGAGAAATAGAGACCTACTTGACCCCACTTAATCACACTTGAAAACGACTACTTTTAGTTTTCCACAGACCACAAAAACTTCTGAGCTTTCATTTAACTAAATTTACTACTACTTTACATTTTCATTCTAACTTTATATTTTCAGCAATATAGTTATTAAATTACTTGATTCCCATATCTGTAACATTTATTTGGTGTACGAAACCCATGTCGGTTCCAGAACTTTAAAGCTAACCCCATATTTCTACACAACAGCTGTTATTGACCAAAGCTGAAGTAAAGTTTGCAAAGTCTTTGTCGCTTTCAGATCCGAGTTTATAAGTACATGATATTAACAACGGGTTACCTGAAAATTGTGATACACTGGATAATATCGACAATCCTGAATGCCGACTGTGAGATGGATGAATCATTCCAATAGAACAAATTTCCGAATCTTCGAATTGCCACATTATGTATATAAATTATGTCCACTTTCGATAGAACGAACGTATTTAATTAGTCAAGAACTTAACTGAAAACTTTGTTTAATTGGTAATGTTTAAGTTTTTATTAGTTTGGTGCTGTCAACTAAATGTTTTTCATTAGAAAATAATTAAAATCGGTCATATTTGATGATGTACACGAGGATCAGAAGAGCCTGGTATGTGCGCGCCGCAACGGTTGGAGCGCGACTGGGGTTTGCCCTGGGCGGTGGGAGGCCGCGGCGGTCGGTGCCGAATACCCTCTTACCTCCTCTTATCTTTGTTTGGGAGTTTGTGGTTGTGGGTGGAGGGTGACGTCACACGCTATAACCTTATCCTGTTATATTGCGCTCTGAGCTATTTCACATATGTATATCCATTCAAATCATGTGTTGTACAGTAAAATAGGTAATAAGTTTTACTAATATATATGTATGTATACATATATATATTATATATAAAGTTATTTCGGAAAACTTGTTTTTTAAGCATTACCTACTAATTCTTATCCTGAAATCTTATTTTTTACTCCATTAAATCTAATAAATCTTAATTAAAATTTAATTAATATGGTAGATTTTTTATATATTTTAATGTTGATATTCAGAAAATATTTAGGTAACCATCAACTTATCCCAGAATCCTCTATTTCCCATCCCAATTATATTGAGATATTTAATCAAAATTCTATGCTGGACCCCTAAGGAAACTAAAACCCCAAGTTATATGCCTAGCATTGTTAGTAACAGTAAAAGCGTAATGCTACACAGTAAGAAGCAGGCACATGGCAAATATATAAATAATGGGACTTGGTGTAATCATAGCGGGTAAGGATACTAACATACTAAGTATGATTATGAAATGAAATTTAAACATTAGTTTAATAATGATACAATTTGACTCTATATAATATAGCCAGGCTTAGTTGTTTTGTTGAGCATGGTAATCTCTAGAATGAAATTACAATTAGATTTAAAAAAGGTTTCTTTATTAGATAATTATATGAAGGACTTCATGGTCTAAAAATACATAACCAACTTTAAGTTATAAATGGTTAGCAAAAGCACTGTTTACAACACATAAATAAATAAAATATAATTTTAAATTTAGTTAGGATTTTAGCAAGCTGTACAATTACTGTATAAATTTAACAAATCAAATAACACATACTAATATTGAATGCAACATTCTAATTTACAAAATATTTGTAGGTACTTAAATATATAATTTTCTTAGCCATGAAAATTAATTTTTGTTGCTTGGAAAATCCTAAATGATGCCCTTGAATTTTCTTACATAAGTATAGGAATAACATTTATACATACCATAATCTCTAAACAACTTTTTATATTCTCCCAAATCACTCTGTTCAAGCCACTCGTCAACTTGGGCACTCTCTTCAATTAATTCGTTTAATATATCTGTCTTGCCGATTACTATTGCGTATATAACAATAAACATAAATAGTAATGTTCTTAAATATTGCTTTAGCATTTTTATGATGTTCATTCATAATAATTAAAATAATCAGCTAAATCACAATTAAACAAATGTTCGTGTTAACAAACACACACGATCGCTCGTTGACGGTTGATCCATCATCTCTTATTTGACAAACACAGACGACCATATAGCACTGGCCACTGACATGACAACTTGTCAGAGTACAGTTTATTATTATTATTACAATACTTACGACAAACTACTAAGTCCTAGTATTAAGTGTCAATTGTCATCATATACAACAATTTTACATTTTTGCTAGTGCACATTACGAGGGGCGCTATATCTGTATCGCATCATATTATATACAAATTTCTATATTATTTAATGACAGGCAACGGACCAACGCCCGCTTTGGCGCATGCGTTTTGTTTTGTCACTCTTCATTCGTTTTACCTTTTAGTAGAAATATATCTTGGTTACAATGTCTGAATTGAATTAATGAGATGCAACGATGGTTGGATCTTAACGCCAAATTATTATAATTTATTCAGCTTGTATTTTGTTACTCATTTTTACGTATAGTTATTAATTAAAATTAATTTTGGTTTAAATAAAAAACTAATATATTCAGAAACCTTATATTTTTGTAGAACATGTACCAGACACGTATAAAACACTAACAAAAAATGGTTTTCCCCACCATATCGAAAATAAAAATAATATAAAAAATAAGTATAATTTGAAACTCGCTTGAAAGAAGACCACTATTCAAGATACAACATACAAAAACACATTACAAAAAATATTAAAAAACTAATAAACTATCCAATGTTGATATATCTATTAAGAAGGCAAAAGTAACAAAGAAATATAATTTATATTTACTTTGGTTACATTTTAGTGACTCCTACCACAATAAATACAAACTGACGGCCAACCTCCAGTAATGGAGGGGCACTTGAACAAAGAAAAAAGACCACAATTAATAAAAATATAAAAGTTAAATACACATTTGACAGTAATATATAATCAAGTTCTGTCGAATCTGGGTCCTAGATTGATATCCACTATTTCTAGGGTAACAGGATTTTTCTCAATGCGTATGAATCTTTGTTGTTTAAGTTCTGAAAAGATAAGAGATATATAGATTATCACGAAAGTGTTGGTGATACTATTTTGAGAAATGTTAAGCTTCTAATATAGGGTTTAAAGACTAAAACAATTTAGCCTATTTGTAATGTGAAATTAATCTAGCAAATTAATATGACTTTTGATACATTCTATAGTGAAATCCGCGTATTAATTTTGTGCATCAAATCAAATTAAATATAATAATAATACAATAAGAAAAATACAAAACAATAATAAATAATACAATTAAATACAATAAAGATAAGCAGTGCTACTGTATGAACCAGAAATATATTTTTATTTAGAAATATTTTATACTAACTTAATAACGAGCTGAAGCATTTAGCGGCGGTTAGCCGGCCATGTCCGGGTAAAACCGGACCCCGCTCGAGAAGTACCCTTATATTAAGAGGATCACATCCTGCTGCTTTACACTGGAATATTCTGACCATAGTGCTGAATGTTCCCCAATCTTTCCTGAAAATTTTCGTAATATTACTTTAAAATCTTCATCAAATATTTTTTACGCGACACCATCATTCAAAATCCAGTTCGTTACATCAGACTTCTCCATAGGCAATTTTTTTTAATATTTCAATAGCGTAAGAAGCGTATTGCAGGGACGTATAGCGTTCGGGATGTGGGCTATTACACACTCGTGCTTTTTCTTTAACTTTTCCGCACTCGTGCGTTCTCTTTCCCAACTGTCAAAACAATGTCTATTAAAAAGAAAAAACAACGATGAAGTTTTTACTAAAAAATTCATAGAAGTTTTTATGTTTCATGCAAATATTTCTAAAAAGAAGTTACTGATTTGTTTCAATATCAGAATGATTGGATTCAATGAGTTAGGTTAGGTTTCAATTCATTTCACCTCATTAAATTTAATTTCATGTCAATAAGAAAAAAATCTACTGAAGATTACAGCCAGTATGGGTATAGTTCGCTTTGCGTACCCATAATGGGTGAAGAAAACATAAAAAAACTCTGTTTATATATTCTTTTCAGGTTAGCGCCATTTTCCTAAAATGTTCTTGCAAATTTAGTTGTTTTTTGAACAATATGAGTAATTTCGATACTATATTTTATTTGGCTTAACACCACCTGAACTGAGTATATTGCACAAAATGCTTCGGAGAACATTTTACCGGAAACGTAAAAAAGTCGCTACATATCTACATACGACGAATTTATTGCGTGGAGAGAAGAGAAAATAAGCAAATAGTTTTATTAAAATGCTATTTTTTTCTCAACTTTTAAAAATAGCGATACCGTCATTGCAACTTGTTCCGAACCTGCGTCTAGACATTTGTCGGAACTTTTTGCAATGACAGGCTTTCCGCACTTGTAATAAAATATACTGTTTACTTTATCATCCTTTGTGAATCTGTGCAGCTGTCAGTATCTCCCAACGACACCTTTGTCCTATCGAGGCTTCCTAAAGGAGTCTCACTGTTCTCGCTGGACTTTTTCCTTAGACTATTCTCAACTTCCCTTTCCGGTTGTATTTCAGGTATATCGGAAATTCCAGCTTCGTGGAGCATTTCAGAGAGATGGTCCAATTGTTTGTTGGGCGGTTGGTTCTCTTTATCTGAAAAATATCAGATGATTTTAAATACACCTTTTATACATAATGTAATGTAAAAAAAAACAAATTAGATAGCAAAATAGTACTAATCTATTTTTCACGGACTCAGTTTGAAATTTATTTGACTTTTAAAAATGAATATTTAAATTGAATGATGTATTAAGATCCATATTCTTATTCACATATATCGTCTCGAGCGCTATCGCATACCGATACGTACTAAAGCTTTTGAAACTAGATTTAAGATTGACTGACGAAAAAAAGAGAGTAGAGAGTTTATTGCCAGTTCTTCTCGACCGTCCTACGCCCTTGATGAACTGGCAATAAATGTAATATTAGAATTATGTAAATGTATATGTATTTCTTTTTGACGTTCATAAGTGTACATTGTGTTCTAGCAAGTTCTAATTCCAAGGAGGTTCTTAAGTACATATGATTTTTTCAACTTAATTTATATTTGAATGATTAAGTTTTAATTAAAATATATAGGGTATATTTTTACATACATATGCACGCATTTCTGGAATCAAAATGAAATTGATTTTTGATTTGTAAGGGATTTGATATGATTTTCATAAATCATATTGGAAAAAATATCTATTATCTTCTTCTATCTTATTAATTATAGAGTCCGCTGTTTATTTATACAGAACAAACAATTGACATTACTTAAGATTATGAATGTACCTGTATTTATCATGAGTCTTGCTTCGTTTGTCCCATTAGTTCGACGTCTTTTAGGCTGTAACCAAAAATAACCTATATTACTCTCGTGACGGGAAAAAAAATAAGTTTTAAGATCCTCAAGTCAATTACCAAAATTTCTTTCAAAGTTTATTATTTAAACGTTATGAAGTTATACTTCTTTAGGCGCATTATGTAAAATTGATGAGAGTGAAATTTTACGATGCGCGCGCACCGTGACACTAAATTAACAGAATGAAGTTAGGTCTAGGTGGCATAAAATAGATAACTATGTTCAAGTTGTATATATTCTCGTAATTTTATATTTGGAACTCATGTATCGTAATAGTACAATTAAACAGTGTAAATAAATAAAAAATATTTTGGTGTTTTTAAATCAATTTCATATACGATGGTGATAGTATTTACTCATTTTTTATCATACCTATATACAAAAAAAAAACTTACCGCAGATGGTACTTCTTTAACTTGCACTTCCGATATCTTTTGAGTGGGTAAAATTGATACATCTTGAACTTCCTCCATAACTATATCCGATACAACGGAAGTCTCATTTCTTCCAGCAGCAGAAACGTTTGGTCCAAGAGCGGAAGCATTTGGCCCAAGACCAGAAACATTTGGTCCGACCGCAGAAGTATAAACAGATACATCGGCATCAACAATTGCCTGTTCACGGCCAAGTAACTGTGGTTCTTCAATCACAGGCGCTAGCATAGGGTCTTCAGTTTCTTTTACCATCATCATTGTATCCTGATGTTGCCTTTGTATCATTGGTACCTGAAAGAAGGTAGATAGGTAAGTCTTGCAACGAGGGCGCAAGGTAAACCTGTATAACTAATGCCTATTCCGGCCTGTTCCGCACGTATTTTAAAATATCCTAGAAATAAATAAAAAGCCTTATACTACTCAGGGACAGGGGAAGGTCTCTCTCTACCATAAATTGTATTGGCTTTGTTAGGAAGTCAGGAGGCCTGGAGTGCAAAGGTCTGCAGCATTAGATGCTCACGGAAGAGGTCTGCTCGACACAAGCGCTCGCAGGTCTTGACTGAGCTGTCGGATATTAGCCCCTGTCCCTTTAAAATACCCAGGCGAACCCCGACATTTTAAGAGCGTGTATAGCGTAAAAATTATTTCTAAGACAGCATAAACAAAAACACAAACATATAAACTTCTCCTCAATTAAAGAATACTGTTGTTCTCAACAAATAATTTCGCTAGGACCTTCAATTGCGCAGAAGTTGATTTTTTTGTCTACTATAAAAACCATATTTATGAAACAACCCTAAGTTAATATTTTAATAGAATACAAATATGTAAAAACCTTAATTAATATCCTATAATACACTTCCTATAGTAACATTTATTAATATATGAAAATACAAATGACATTCTACTTAATGTCTGCGCCGTAACTATTAGAATTGCACTTTGTTACTCACGTTTACTAATATTTTCAACTACCTACAAGACAAATAAAATTAATATAGGTGCATGTAGCATCTACCGACTACCTGCTTTTAGTAATGCTAATAAATTAGTCTGCTTTCCGAGACCGCCTTTTATTGACTTATCAATAACAACTGAACTGGAGCTAATTCAGAGGCACGAGTGCCTCTAAAGCTTAAACAATCAGGCGATTTTGTTTTTATCTTGAGATACATTTGTTTTCATTTACATACTTTTTAAAAAGCAATAATTTCGATGTATTAAAAAAAATGTGAGCCGTCTCGGGACGCCTGGCAGATATGAAACATCGATATTATTTTCAAAAGTAATATGCAGAAAAGAACAGACTGTGATAGGAAATAAATATGTTATAATGATAAAATAAAATATTACGATTTTTTTCCAGATAACGATGACTATTTGTTGAATAAACATTATATTCATTAAATAATTTTAATGTGAAATCTACTACTGCATTTAGACTGCATATCATATAGTGTGGCGACGCGTCGCCACGCCAGAAATCGGTTTTACGTGCGGCAATAGATGTTTCACATCAAAAACTTCGATATTTTGTGATAATCAAATTAACAGCCTTGTAATTAACAGTGTTATCTAGTACACTATTGCTATATACACGACTACTTGTGCGTAGGTCTCTTGAGGTTGTTAGACGGAACCACAGATTTTTGTCTTTTGTGATGCCTTACGAATTACGTGTTAGCTAGATCTCGTAATTTGTGACGCTGAGTGAGTCTGTAGTAATTTCATAGACTTTATTATTTATGTTACAGCAATGGTGTGAGTTTCATCTGCCATTGTCATTATGGTGAATTTAATAAGTTTAAAACCGTTAATGACCAGTTCATTTAGCTTGTCAATGTTGCTAGATCTATAATTTACGACTTTTCAATGGTCGATAATAATTATGACTCCCGAGTCATTTTTTTATTACTGACAGTTACTTTATCATAATATTAGAGACAGAATAACATTAAAATCTAAAAGTATTATTTGACACTCACTCCTATGACTGAAGTTTGACTCTGTGGTCTATTCGTATTCGGTCGTGAAACGTGTACCCGAAATGTCACGAAACTTGTTTATTACAAATTCTGGTTGTTATAAATACACCTGGAACTGATTGGTGCGGCCCTCAGTTCGATTGAGCGGTCGAATCAAGCAGAAGCCTTTAAAATATAGACTTTAATGTCGAAATTAAATAGCTGATGCCAACAAACTAATCTATGACTTCAGTATTGCTGACGTCATTATCTTCAACGATATAATGGCAAGTCCCCTTTAATGGAATCTGGATGCGATAATTCGACGTAACGCCGACATATAACTACTGATAAAAAAATGTTTACGAAACAGATACAGAAATCAGAACAGATAGAGAATGTTTCTTGGATAATTTTTGGTTTTTATGATATTAATGAATGATAAAATTAATGATATTAAAATCTTACCTCAGCCACGTCACATCTGTCTAACTTGCAAAGGCTGCTCAAGTACATCTTCCTGATTACAAATCCTAGATTGTGCGTGATGCGTGCGCCCGCGCATGTCGGACGGTGTAACATTTGTCGGACGGATACTTGTATTCGTGATATATCGGAGGCCGGATCCTAAATAGTTATCGTACATTTACAATTCAAGAATGCTTGAAACGCCTACGTCGATGGTACTGACGTGTTATGTTTTAAACCAAGAGATTCTGAGTTAGATTCCTAGCGATTTGTCATTTCGGGACTTAAATATTAACCATGTATGTATATGTAGTACAAGTTTCGATGTCTTTCTATATGAGGTTAATTATACCGGCAAAGTTTCAAAAACATATCATTCCAAGAGGGAGCCAACTACCCGTACATTCTTTGATCTTTCCATTAAAATCACCCTTCCCGGATATAACTTTTCGTTGAATAAATCAAATTCAATAAAAAATTTCTGTCGGGTTATTGATATGTGAACATATCAAATCTGACAAAATGTCCCATACCTCTAATACTATTACATACCTGGCACCGCTGTTCCACTTTAATATCGTTAACCCGAGACCGCATGTAAGCATTTCCTAACTTTGTACATTCATCTATCTTCATTACGATGCGCTTGCGTTTCCTTGTATGTTGCTGAGCTTGGTATTCCTAAAATTGTTTAATTCTATGGTGCATTATAGTTTAAAATTTGGTACCGTAACTTATTTAACAAAAGATAATTTGACAGACATATCCTGCTAAATAAAAATTAACGACACGTAGCAATTACGACAAGTAATTAATAAACAAATGGCATTAGCATTGAGTAATGTTTAACTTATAGAAAATGTAGGTAGTTATTAAAGCATGTTCAAAGTACAACCAATCTTTAACAAAATGTGACGGTAGTTTTTTTTTAAATATAGATTTACCAATATCCCCGAGTCTTGTGGTGCGAATCCTAAGTTTATACATATTTATAATATTTTATACAAACATATATATATACATACATTAAGAAATTTCCCAATATACATATATATGCATACAAAAACCATATATTGTTACATATTTCTATTTTATATTCATGCGCTAGCGCGGTTGTAACCTTTATACGATTTGTTGCTCCAAATACAGGACATTCTATAATGAGATGTAACACTATCTGATCTGACTTCAAGCCGAATCTGTGGTTACTCTTGCTACCATCGGTATAAATATTTAGCATTTCTTCCTTTTCCGGCCGTTCGTGGTTATCAACGATGTTAAAATGTAGGCCTGTTTGTTTTGCAGGGTGTACTAGATCCTTAAATGATGACCCTCGTTCTATCTTAAGATCCTCTAATCCGCTCGGAGATAAACCTCTTCTGGCTTCATACATAGTAGCTTCCTGTTGTACTTTAAAATCCAGAGGCAGTGTGCCTGAGAGTAATATGGAGGCGTTCAGTGAAACCGTTGTAGCTTGCCCAGAGTTTTGCGTACATAAAGCTATTTCACTGCTGATGCCCAGGTCGCAGAAACATAAATAATAATAGGCAACGTGACGGTAGTTACAAATTGTGACAATATAACACTAATATTACATAAAGTACGTTTATTTTAATCTTACTATTAATTTGTCTAAAAAAAACAAATAAAATTCTCTAGCTCTCATAGGGCACACCGATCGGTTAGTCCATTGCATTTAAGAAACGCATTAGGTTTTGACAAAAAAGTCAGATTTCGTGTTGTCGTCTTATTCAGAATAGGTTTATTCATAGGTTTATATGAAAATGTGTTATAAATAAAATAATCATAAAACAATCATTAAACACTTACCTCGATCGGAATTTCTTCTAATAAAATATCTTCAGCCTCCATATTTCGGTTTTCATTCTCATGTGGGACCATTTCCATTTGTCTGTAATAAAATTATGAATCTTTCTGAATATATGTTGTTTTCTCTCTTAAAACCGCTTATTAGCCACCGTTGCCTAATAACTTACGTCACTTGTTTTTTTTAATGTATGATTTTATATAATAAATTAGTAAATAAATAAATACAATTGACAGAATTACATAAAAAAGAAGAGCAAATGGCCGCCTTATCGCTTTGGAGCGATGTTTCTAGGCAACCGCTTCTATAGAATACACAGTTCGTAAAAAGATGAAAATTCGGGGTTGCGTGGAAAGAATGAAGATACGCCATACGCCGTGTTTAACAAAATGGCGGCTTCTTATTCATATTGTCTATTTACTATTTTTATTACTATTTTATTATACTGCAACGTAGACTGAAATCAGTAATCATTAGTATTGTGTTGTTTTGTATTTGGCGTAATGTTTATAATATCCTATTTAACCTTACTACATGACTTACTAAATGATAAATGATAAAATACTAAATGATGTACTTAATCTATACCTATACTATTATATTTTGTAACTAATAAACAAAGGAGGCTCAGAATTTGTTCCTGAAACACAACTATACAGTAGGTAGAGAAGAGAGAGGAATACCTACTACGAACAAATGTCTACTTATTTGTCTCCTTACAACAACCATGATTACATAGATGAATCTAGAATCTAGAAAATACACATCTACATAACTAGCTGTACTGGAAAAGAATATTGAACTAACATTTCTTGGGGATCGGGTATTTCGGGTAACTGGATATCGGGAATTTCTGAGGAAAAACACAAAAACGTCGATAAAACGATACGTCAGGATAGTTTATTTTTTTAATATTTTTAATACTGGTTCTAGACGCTTCCCAGAAAGTAATTGACATTTATTGTTTTAGATACGAAAAAATGTAGTTACCTTTGCCGAAGTCACCAGGGGCTTGTAGTTCGGCTCCGGTGGCTATAATTACAAATTTATTAAATAACCTGACTAAAACAAAATCACACGAAAATGTATATACATATATATGTATGTATTTTGTGTTTTTTTAATCGACTTGAGTGAAATACGTCCAAGTGCGAACTAGGTCAACTCTTAACTGTCAAATCTCGGTTAAAAATCGACTCGCGCGTTCTAAATTGTAGGTACTTACACTTAGGCCCCATATTCTAAAACATAAAAACTGTGAAACAATTTCATATGTATGAAGTTTCACATATTGGACGAGATTGATTGATTTGAGATACGAATTAGAATATGGTAATCGCGTTCACGGACTTACAATAAACAAAAAGTTACGATAATAACAAATTATATGTACTTTTATTGAATAGAGAAATGTCATGATCCGACGCCCTCTCCATATGTGCAGATTTATCAACCCTCAACTGATCGATCAACCGGTCGGGCGACAGACCCCAAGGGTCTATAACGCTCTGTTGTGCCGCACTTCCATCAGGGCCGAGCATCAATTCGATCGTCCTATCATTTATCACCGGCAGATCTAAGTGCATTTCGCCGAAGCCATCCTGCCCAAACATAATACAAGTTCTCAAGAAATTCTAAGACAATTTCGATTGATTTTCTTTAATATTTCTCGTTTTAGTTAAGTCCTCTCCTTTACTACACCCGAAACAAAGTGTAAGAAAAAGTAAAACACAGACGAAACGATGTCGCGTTTCGTTTGATTGTGATTGGTCAACAATCTCTAACGCAACACGCCTTGTCACGTCACACGTGACATAACATTGGCTGATTAAAAAAACTTTGCTAAGGTATCCGGTTTAGTTAATCATAATATCACGGGTTTTTTTTCGTCAATCGTTTATATATAATATTCTTGCCCCTGTAACAACACCTCCATAGCCAGGAGCTTAAAATATTAAAGAATCTAGTGGCCCATGGGGGCAGACATAACTTTCTTTTTGTTATACAGATGATTGTATAATATTAGGTTTAACGCAGGTAACCTAGCAATGTTCTTTCTTTCCCGTTGCTTACAAGTAAAAACCATGGTGTTAAGCCAGGGTTCGAACGCACGACTAGTTCGACTGTTTATCCGTCTTCTAACCGATTTTTAAAAATCCCATTCATACAGCGCATATAATTGTTTTCTTAAACAAAACTTAAAGAAATCAAATATCAATAGCTTCCTAAATTTTATATCTACTATAAAACTTACATCAATAGGTCGATTTTCAGGTAGGGTAGGTTCTCGCAATGTTATATCTTCTACAGAGACTACTATATTTCCAGTTCTCTGTAAAACAAACATTAGAAAAAAAACCTAAAATTATCACCATTTTGTTCAATTTATGAGGGCACATCCCAATTGGTTTCATGTGTAACTTAAATTTAATTCTATATAATAACAAAGCCTTATTAAATTTTTTAAAAGGACTTGATGCTAATAAGTTATTTGATGATGAATTAATAGGCATTTAATTATTTTAAACCCGTTGTTTACTGGGGTTTAAGCCTACCAATTTTCATAATTTATAAAACGTTTAATTCCATTAAAACACTATTCCTCTTGTTTTTAAATTGACAGAAACAATTTGTATCTGTAAACTATAAATAAATGTTGTACTTGTAAAAGTTCTTCTACTTGTTGTTCATCTCCGACTTCCTCAATAACTAGTCTGGGTATCTGAGCTGATCTTGGGTCATGAACTCTCACTTGATCTACCCATTTACGCCTAAGAAAATACTTAAATTTTAATAAATGATACACATACAATATTAAATTTTGTTGATAATTGTTCTACTGCAAAAATATAGAGTTTATTACCTCTTGTTAGTATTGTGCATTGCATGAGCTTGTATCATACAAAGATCACCTATAACAAAAATTCTTAGTGTAGATAAAACAGTCATCATTCAATAATAAAAATTGCTAATTTATTCCATGAAAATCATACACACACACATTGGGGCAAGTTTAAAAATATTGCATTGGGATTTATTGACTGCAAATAGGGATAGTATATAAGAATAAAATTTTCATCAGGATAATAGAGTAATTTTAAAATATTGAGAAGTCATTTTTTTTTTAATAATCTTAGGATACTAAAATGCTCACCAATTAATACATTTACTTTTCTATGATACAAGATTACTAATCCGTGAATAAGTTGTGATGTTAACCGAAGAGAGAATCTCTTCGACGGACGACGTGATTCCTGACATATTACTTCTTGTAGATCATGACTGAAATAACAAATATTTGTTTCTAACCACACTACGGAAAAAAATACTATCTTGTAAATAGCTACTCCTAATGAAAATAGAAACTTACCATTAGGGATGGCGATTCTTTACGAAAAAGATCGATTTTTAAATCGATTCGAATCGTAGTCTAATGAATCGATTCACGAAAAAATCGAGGCCTACAAAATCGATTCTTAAAAAATCGATCTTTTTTTCAAGGTTGCGTTTACAATGTAAATTTGTATCAATTTTACTAAAAACAAGATTAATATTGCAATTAACGATATCTTATCAATAAAATCAGGGAATTCAAAAATAACAATTATTTTTATTACCGTATCAAACTATAAGATCAACTATAAAAAAAAAATAAGTATTTATATACTGAATGTTTTTATTGATTGCAAAAAAGTAAAAAATAAGGTAAGAGTTAAAAGTTTAAATATTAAGCATTGGGAATTATAACTGGTAAATAAATGTGAATCGATTAATTAAGATACGAATTGCTTTAAAAATTGATATTTTTCGGAAAGAATCGCCATCCCTAGCCTGGCGATTACTTGATTAAAATAAAATTAGAGTAAAAGCGATAGTTTATTTTTAAAATGATAATGGGAGCTTTACTATTTTTTCTGTAAACAAGATGAATAATTTGATGCTTTGACGTTAAATAGATAATTGGACATAAAGTAATCGTGAATGAAGTATGAACACTTCCATCAATAAGAATTCCACATATTACTTATTAGTTATTTCAATGCTGATTATTCCTGTGTAAAAGTAAATTTAAATGATAATCACAACTAACAGAACAAACTGAAAATAATAGCGTCAAAGTAAAAAATAAGAAGCGCTTTACTTATTTACTTACCTACTCTCAATTAGTTATTATTTCGCAACAAACACTACATGAAAATCTGATGAAAATCAATCATGAAAATACTTATATTACGCTAATAACAGTATTCATTAAACGACAACAACAAATGAATAATGCAATATCAATCGTCACAGATTATAAATACATAAAGTCAAAGACTACAAACGTAACTTTTTTATTAAAGAGAGGCGAGTAAAGGATACTAAACATACAGCCATCTCGCGAGTTTATGAGTAGTTAACTCTTTAACCGGCAGCACTCTTATAATTCACGCACATTCAACTAAATGCAAATAATTGTATGGTTTATACCAAAACAGAAAAAATCGAATGTCGATTTTCAAGGGTGATATATCGATTCAGTGAATCGACACAGTACTTCATATCGATTTAAAAAATCGATATTTTCTGCTCGAAAAATCGATTCTTCGATTAATCGATCTCAGATCGCCATCCCTACTTACCATATTCGTCTAATGTCTTGAGACCAAATTTGACGATTATTAATGGCTTGAAAACGTTGTGGCCAAGAATCCGCAACCCAACATAAATAAAATCTACCACCTCTTTTCAAAGAATCGACGGGGTAAAACATTTCTTTTTATAAGGAAATATATTGTTTAAGTCTATATGAAAATGCTAGTAAAAAATGCCGTTGTAATATAAATATTGATTAGAAATGCTATAGGTAAATCAAAATTTAAAATATTTTACAAAAACTTTGAATTACTCAAAAAGATGAAATAAAAACTTAAATCTCAATGTAATTATGTAAATGATAATATTAATTCTTATTCACTGTCACTAGGGTGAGAGTTGTAAGCTTTAGAACTTAGAAGTACCTACTGGATTTAGAAAGAATAATCGTTGCCCGTTTGTTCTTTGGCGGGAAAATTTTGCAACCATGTTTTGATGTTAAATTTGTTTATGGAAATGTAGCGTCTTATTTTTTTTTAATATTTAAAAGCCTGGTAATAAGACGAAGACTCGGGCGTTTCTTTTAGCAATTGCGTTAGGCTCCACCTTAGCAATTAGCATAAACTAAATTAATAAATAATTAATAATCTAATCTTAGATTATTTATTATTATAACGGGTATTTCAACAAGAAGTTTGTTTTTCAATTGTGGCAACACCGATAACGTGATAGTTTTGACATTTAGTTTTTGGCGGTATTCGTAGTAGGTGCTTTGGCAATTATTACAATGAATTCAATTTCGCTCGAAAATGGCATTAAAATAATTCAAATCCACTATAAAAATGGTGGTTCTGTTAAAGTTACATTTCGTAAAATTCGTGATATTTTCGGCCAGCATAATCGTCCTTCTGAGACCGCTGTTAAGAATTTGGTCGCGAAATTTGAGTCGACAGGCTCGGTACAAAATGTGCCAACACCAACACGTGTTCGACCGGGTCGTTCAACAGAAAACATCGCCGCCGTGAGCCACAGTGTTGAAGAAGATCAAAATTTGTCAATTTCACGACGTTCTCAACAATTGGGGTTATCCAAAAGCACAACATGGCGAATTTTGCGACAGGATTTGGCTTGTTAAAGACAGAGTCTATACGGAGCCAATCGAATCGATTGCAGCCTTAAAACTCAAAATCCGTGATGTCATTAACGAAATAGACCCTCCATTTTGCCAAAAAGTGATTAAAAATTTTGATGAAAGAATCAACATCTGTCAGCGTGGTCGTGGTGGACATTTGCCAGATATCATTTTTCATTAATAATTGCCAAACTTTTCTCTTTGTAATACAATAAAAATTTTATTCATTTTCCTCTAAATTCTTTGTTTTATTTTGTTTTAGAAAACAAAGTTCTTGTTGAAAAACCCTTTACAAAGCCATAGATAGACAAAATTCGTTTAACCATAGACTCGTTACAAAAAATGTCAATATTATAATGTTATAGAAAGTTGAATTTGAATTCATGTCCAATGATACTTTTCTATTTCGATTGCAAAAACGTTTAAATTATGTATTACGTACTTCTGCATTTTCCCTTTGGGCTCCACACCCACTAGCCTAACAAGTATATGACGTACGCCTGGCGGGCGGCGGCCGGCATAAGGTAGCGATTTTTAATGTCTCTACAAATACATTATGGTCTAGAGGGGAATCTGCTAAATTTTAGGCCTGTATATTTAAGCCTCTAATCATTTTTTCAAATCAAATTTTATAGAATACAATATTAGTTGACAAAATTCGATACATAAATGGAGAATCTAGTATGTAGACTTTTGGTGAGTTATGATACCATCAACATCTTTGTCTCCTTCATGTCAATTAAATTTGATGGTAAAGAGAAACAGATAAAACTTCCATTTTACGCTATTAAACATAAATAATGTATATTTTGACAGGCGACTACTCCTTCATAGATTTTCTTTCTCTATGTTGTCATGAGTCATTAAGCAAACTAAGTTTAAAAAAATTAAATTAAGAGTGCTACTTTGTCTTTATTTAATAATAATTGGTATCTAATGAGCACTACCAAAAAAAATACTGAATATCTGATTATAAATCAAGAATTTATTTTGAACCTTTATGAGTATAATAACTATGCTCTTAAGCCTAAGAAATGAACAATTCAGAACATTTGGTTAAATATTTACAAAACGGCAGAGCAATAGCTATGTAATCTGTATTGTTTAAATATATTTTTAGTAACCCAACAAACCTAATCACTTAACAGTACAAATTATGAAGTACATCATAACCAGATTGAATAGGAAAGGATAACCCCAGGTATTAACATTTTAAAATTAGAGCACATTGACATAATATTTATACATATTTATTACATTAAAATATACATATCACAAGGGTTGCTTCAAGTCTAGAACAGCTAAAAGCTGGGATGTATTTTTGAGATTAATAGAGATTGCTTAAATTACTTCTTCAGTTTCAGCTTGTCAGCTAGGGAGCATGACAGACCTGTACCATCAGGCTCCACATTTAGCTCTTCAACTGTGCTGTCATTGATGACCATGGAGAACCTTTTAGAACGGAAACCACCAAGTGGTGGGAGGTTTGTACCAAGATCAAGAGCTTTGATGAAGCTACCTGATGGATCAGCTAGCATACGAACCTATAATAAAAAAAAACATATATTGCCACACAGTATCTTATAGAAAAATAAAAATTTATACTCTTGGAAAATAATAATACATATAACTGCTTTTACGAAGCAGTTTTTAATATTGCTTATGTATATTCATTATTCACAAGGTCAAGGTCAATCAATATCAACAGGCTTATCAGTCATGCTATACTCAATAATTAACAATTACAAGTTGTTAGATTATCAAAATACTATGTCAATTATATAGAAAATTCTTAAGTAACACATCTATATATTCTGGAATCCTCAATTTAGGTGACATGTTTTAACTTTTTTAAATTAAATATTTTAAAATGAAACATTTTAAAATTTACCTTTCCTTTTGTGTTATGCTGATTTCCCCAAGCACCCATCACATAGGGATCATTAACAGAAACACACACTATTTCCGCTACACCTTCAGCCTTCATCTTATCGGCGTTTTGCACATATCCCGGCAAATGTGTTTTGGAGCAACCGGGTGTAAATGCTCCAGGTACGGCGAAAAGTACCACCTTTTTCCCAGACGTTAATTCACAAACATTTACTTTATTTGCTGGAGAGTCCTCAAATAGATCAACTGCAGGTAGTTTGTCGCCAACCTGAAAATATTAAAACATTAAAGCTTAGCCGGTTATTATATAACACTTCAGTATAACTGATTACGACTGTGTTAAAACCTACTTTAATAGGAGCCATTGTTAATTTTGTCGAGTGAACAGTTCTGCGGTACACTTGTTTAGTAAGTGTGGGCACACATTTAATGAGCGGTGTAGTACTGGAAAACATTTGTAAGGTCAATTATTATTTTTTTGCATCGATTTCCAGAATTTAATAATTCAACGTTCAATCATTCAATTATGTTAGTACTTCGTTCTTCACTCTTCATTCTATCCATATACCTTTATTACTGTCAAAGTAAATGCAAGGTTTTAACTGTGTCAATTGTCAAAGGCATAGGCCGTTTAATTTATTAATCGCTAAAAAAGTGTTAGAATTATTGTTTATTACGAAGTAGTCAATCAAGGTCATCGTTTAAATAAATAAACTTGTCTGCTTCTCAACTTTCCGTAAAATTCCATACCGTAAAATAATTAATCACGACTACCACTAATAATTTTGTATGCTGTGGTAACAACGATTAACAACAGTCAAGAGTCAAGACTCAAAATCAAGATACTTTTTTAAATAAACAATTCATAATTATTAGTTCTTACATTATCCGTTAGGCATTTTAAGGTTTAACCATTAAATATAGTTATTATTCGTCATAAATTTCCGTTGTTATGATAACTATGTCGGGAGAAGCAGTGGTTGATGCATTGCCATACATCGACCAGGGTTATGATGATCCTGGGGTTAGAGAAGCGGTAAATATCTCAAATGAATCGTTTTATTTTAATAGATTTTTCCTACTATTTTCTTAATCTATTTTTTTAAGGCATTGGCTATGGTCGAAGAGGAATGTCGGAGATATAGGCCTACTAAAAACTATTTAGAAAATGCTGGTCCTGAACCGAGTACAGCTTTCGAAACTCCAGCTTTGCATAGAGAAATGGAAAGAGTGCAGCAACGATTGCCAATGGAACCATTATCTATGAAAAGGTACAAATTACCAGTTTAGTTTAGAGTTATGACTACATTTTCAAATCTAATTTTTAATTATCATACACATGTTGATTTTTCTAAGATTTTGGCGATTTTAGGTATGAATTACCACCCCCACAAACAGGAAGACTAGGTGAACCTACAGCTTGGACAGAAGCAGTTGACAATTCACATGCCCAGCTTTCTCACCAAGCTATAAGAGTCTTAAACTTAGAGCTGCAATTACAGTACAGTTCAGAAGCTTGGAGATCATACTTAAATGTTTTGCAAGCATTGGTTGAACGTTCACAGAATGTTCATGCACAATTAAGGTAAGAAAACTTTTTAACTTGATGGCATATTCAAGTTTTAAATTTACTGTTGAAATGTTAGTCAAATGTTAAAAAAAAAACAAAATTATAACTCTTTAATAAAAAGGGAAATATGAAATATTTCAGAAAACAAATTGCATCAGTAAACTGGGAGCGTAAACGTTCTCAAACAGCAAGTGGTGCCAGACTAAGAGCTCTGCGACGTCGCTGGGCGCAATTGGTATCTGATAATTATCGGTTGGAAAGAGCTATAATGCAGCTGGAAATACAGCTCGAGAAGGTATGTATTAGTGTAATTAATAACTTACAATAATTTTATTTTAGGTATAAATTAATGTTTGGTGTGACTTATTCAATTATACTTAAATATTCTTTTAGGCAAAAGGTCAAGTTTCTACTGATGATGGGGAAACTCCAGACATGGATCTTGAAGCTGTTAAAAACCTACCAGACAAATTCAACTCTGATACCGAAAAAGAAGTTCAAAAGAAAATAGAAGATATGTTTGCAGATTAACCTATGGCGCTTAATTATAAATAAATAAAAAAAATAGAAATAAATAAGTTTTTAAACATTAAGTTTGTTTGAATATTGCTAATTATTTATTTTCATATAATTTCAAACATACATATTTTTTGTTAATTGCTAGGAATTATTATTATTATTCTCATTTCATATTTTTGATTGTCATTTGTCAATCGTATGTCAAAAAAATAATGGCCAACCGGCAACCGCAAATAAATCAGCTGTCAACTTTATTTTCAAAATAATTGAAAATGGCGGACGATGCAGCGAGCAGCAGCGCTTGTACCGGTAATTTAGGTGATAACTCTGTTAATCAAGATGAATTGATTTTGAAACAACAACGTGAAATTGAGAAAGAGGTAAGTTAACAGTTGGATAGATGTTTTTGTAGAAAGTATCGCTAGTTCTATAAAAAAATTTTCTTGTTTGTGTTGCAGATTTCGGAGTCTATTCCATTGGTTGGTGAGCAAGAAGATCTGGCATCGTTAGAAAAAGAATACAATGAGGACCCGGTGTACCTATTAAAAATTAAAGATTTAGCTTCAAAATATAAATGCATTCGAAGAACAAGGCCGGACGGTAACTGTTTTTTCCGAGCCTTTTCGTACGCATATTTAGAACACCTGCTCAAAGATAAAGAAGAGTATGAAAAGTTCCATGAGATAGCTAAAAACTCTAAAGATATTCTAGTAGCTCTAGGATTTCCTCAATTTACTGTTGATGACTTCTATGAAACGGTAAGAAAACATATTTAGGATTATGTTTGTTTATTGACTTGATGGATTTATATGTTGATAGGTTTGCTATATAGAGACATTTTGATATTTGTGCTATTGTAAATATTTTTGAATATTTAAATGTCTACTATGTCGAGCAATGTGATATTGTAACTTCGGAAAGTCAATGAAAATAGTTCCGACTACCTTACATCACACTAATAATTTTATAATTCTTTTATCCAATTATAAACTTCCTTTTATTTGTATGGTTTCATGATATCTTGTAATAACAACAATACTAATAAAAATATATTATTTATAAAAACTACCATAATATTTTTTTAAGTTGCTTTAACCATATTTTAGTTTATGGAAGTAGTTCAGAGAGTAGGTGAACAAGCTGGAGGAAGTTCAGATGGAATAGAAGATATTCGCAAGGAGCTGCATGACAAGTTTAATAAACAGGGATACTCTGACTACATTGTGGTATACTTGCGACTTATTACATCTGGCCAGCTTCAGACACAGCATGATTTTTATCAAAACTTCATTGAGGGTCCCCGAACTGTTACTGAATTTTGTAGACAGGTATGTTTTCTTAGCGTTTTAAAAATATTATTGTTTTAGTATAATTGGAATAAAAGACAAATATTAAAGTTTAAATTAAAGACAAGTATTATATTTCAATAAGATAACATTTCATATTGTTAAAACTGACCCTGATTTTGTTTTAAATTGTAACTTTTATACTAAGTACAACACTTACAGTTTGAATGTCTTTTCCAAGATAATTTAAACTTATTATTTTTCTGTTGACACTAGGATACCCAATATGTATATCACATTGTGGTGGGTAAGGCAATGTTAAAGTTAGAGACACTGCCTGTTATATTATGATGTTGCAAATTTAAGTTTGTCCTTATTGGGCACCAGGATATGACACTTAATATATTTTTCAGGAGGTAGAACCAATGTACAAAGAGTCTGACCATATTCACATAATAGCCCTTAGTAATGCTCTAAATGTTGGAGTCAGAGTTAAGTACATGGATCGTGGTGAGGGAAGTCAGGTATTATAACTTAATGAAATATAGTGAAATCAGCTTTGTAAAGTTTGTGTATTTGTAGTAGTATTAAAAATTTGTATTATAGTACCACAAATGTAGAAACGTCTCGAGCTGATTTGATTGTACATTTTAAAGAAAAAAATTGATGGTATATTTTGCATATATTGTTGTAACATTCAATTTCGAAATTATTATTTGATAATTCAGATTTACTTACTTTTTTACTATCTGGTTTACACAACTTTATTTGATGTATTACAGAGATTAGATGTAATTAATTTTACGAAATATTTTCAGGTAATCGCGCATGATTTCCCGGAAGGTTCAAAGCCCCTTGTCCACTTGCTATATAGACCTGGCCATTACGATATTCTATATGCGTGATTGCAATACTTTTTTAATAATAAACTATTCTACCTTATTTCTTTTTTTACTCTATTCTATATTACATTTAAATGAAGGTGAAGTAATGGTAATTAGGATGATTGTGTGAGAGCTGTGAAAATGGTTTCTTAGAAATATTGAGGACTTAACTTAATAAGTGTGTAATCTTAAAAAAAATTAAATAATCACTTATAAAAATATAATAAAAAATTATAATATTAATAGAAAAAAGTTAAAAAAAGAAAGAGCATAATATCCAGATATTTTGGATGTTATTGCAAAACTCAATAATTGAAGGCTCAAAAAATTGAAGGAAAATTAGTTTAAATGCATAAGTCCAAACAAAACGGAAGCTGAAATCAAATATTGTCACTATTTACTTATTTGGACTAGACTAGTAAAGGGTAAAAATAATAACTAAACTGTTTATATTTGAAATTTTTGACAAATATCATTGGAACTAAAGTTAAGTCTTACTGCTAAAATAAAAATTAAAAAGTAGTGTGGAAATAAGGAGGAGAATCTTATCTGCAGAAGTAAACTCCATCAGGTTCCCGTTTTGGTTTCATTCCAGCAAAGAAAGCCCTAATATCTTCTTCTTTAACTACCTCTTTACGGTCTGTAAAACCCTTTAGAAAATCTAATAATTTATCTCTCATCTTATTGTATTCGGCCATTGCATTAATTTGTTGGACTCTGTCTAACGAAGATAGAGCTGCAAGCCCTTTTTCATATTCAGATGCTGGTTTTCCATTTCTTTTCTCCTTTCCTAAGTGCTCATATGCACTTACAGTGTCTTCAGGATCTATTAGGAATAATACTGATAAATCTTTATACATAGACAGACATTCATTGCAAATACAAAGTTTCTGCCTAAAGTGTACTGGCCAAAATGTAGCACCTCGGTATCTTTGTTTCACATTTTGAGGTTTAACACAAGGGTTTGAATCTAGTTTTGGTTTTTTGGATTCTAAATCATCTACCTGATCTTCAACCTTACTGAGCTTACGTTTACATTCAGGTTTCTGACTTTCATCCACAGGTTCTTCAATATTAGTCACATCCATTTTTTCACATAATTGTTCATTTTTATGTATCGTACCTAATGGAAGTTCTTCAGTGTTTTTATCTATTATAGATGTCTTATGACCAGAGTGAGCATTAATACTAGATTTTTCTAAAAGTGGTTCTGTATCTTTTTCTAGTAAAGTTTCTACATTATTTTCTGTCACTGGAACTGTGGTTATATTTTCTGTTTTTGTTTCATCAGTTGTACTATTAACCTGAGAAGCATTGTTTTCTGGAACAATTGAAGGTTTTACAGGATCTTCAAGAAGTCTGTCTTCTTCCAAGTCATCAGGCAATTTTGTAGGTGCTACTTTTTCATTTTCCTCTACATTATAATTTATTATTTCAACCTTTGATAATTCTTTAGTTTCTGCTGCTTTTATTTGTTTGTCACCTTCATTGTCTATATTTGAAATACTAGTCTCAGCAATTAGTAATTCTCCTTTTTCATTAATCTGTTCAACAGATACATTTTTATGAAGGTTTCCAATTATAGAATCACTTTCCATTTCTTGTAGTATACTATGGTCAATACTATTGTCAGTTCTTAAAATTGCTGTTGACTCATTTATATTTAATTTTGAATTTAGAATTGCTTCATTTTCATTATTTGCTGTACTATTAGCTACAGAGTTATCTTGTTCTGTAATATCTGGTAGTTCAGTAGCCTCGTTGTTAGTTTCTCTAGAATCTGTAATATTTTCATTTTGTAAATTATTGACTAATATAACTGACTCTTTCTCTACAATTGGAGTATGCTCTGATGATATACAATTTATTTCAGAAGTCACTTCATTATTATCAACACTAGTTTGGATTTGGGATGCCTTCATTGAATCATTGGAATTATTTGCAAAATCTTTTTCCTTAGTTATTGTATTTAATTCTAATACATCATTTTTATTAGTGTCATCATCTACCTCCGCAACAAAAGTATGTTTGCTATGTGGAGTGATGCTTTCTTGTATATTTTCAATATTTTTTATTGACAAATTATTTGTAGTATCCATAGTAATACTTTCATTTGCACCACTATTAGGTAATCCATTCATGCTTATGTCAATAGCATCTTCTTCAGAGTTTACAATAAGGTCTCCATAGTTATGAAGGAAACTATTTTTTTCCATGCATTGTTTACAGACCATTTCTGAATATTGATCATTATCAGGGACAGAGGCATCAAGATGTGCAGAATGAAGCCAGTCCTCACAAATAATGCACTGTATCATTTCATCTTCTTCTGTTACATCTGGGTCTGGATAAGGTCTTTGACAAATACAGTACAGTCCAGAGAAATTTTGGTTGTAACTGTTTTCCTCATTTAAATCTTGCTTATTTGGAGTGAATTGACAAGGATGTGACTTAAACTTAGGGTTTCCACAATCACATCGGAAGTTACGTTTAGTATAAAGCTCAACAAGTTCATGATCCTCATGACATTTAAGGCTACAAGCCAAGCAAACACCTGCTCTCTTAGAAGGATCATCTTTGGCATCAGGATTACAAGTCATACAAGCATATATAGCTTGTCTTTTGATGTAACCCTGAAAATATGATAATTATTAATAAACCATCCATAAATGTAACAAAAATTACTTTTATTTTTTAAATTATTTGGGATCTCTCAGGAAAATGGGTATTATTAAAATAGTTTACTAATTCTTATGAGATTTCATATAGAATGAACTAGTTTCTAAATGTGTTGATATTTAAAATAACTGTAGGGTACGGAATGAGTAATTTAAAATTCAGGGTTCCAGCCATTGTAGACCCAACAGTCATCGCTAGAGACAATGGCAATCGAGAAGATGAGATCAGCTGCTACTTGCGTAGCCAGTCTCACCGCCCTCAGACAAGCAAAAATCTACCAGGCTTTAAAATAATAATCGGCTCAAATATAAGAACCTTTCTTCAAGCTCCGATTTAGGACTCTTGGACTGTGGGGTTCAAGTGCACAGTCCATCAATTAAGATTTATGTGGGCGTTATATAGTACCGGTGGGCACAGAGCTGGTGATTTTCTCGCTCAAGGAATAAGTGTCGCTATACAGCCCAATATTTTTTAAAATTATTACTATGAAGGTTAAGAAAATTGTAAATACTGTATATTAGATTGTTATGTTTAGGTTTTAAAAATTGATACAGTGATTGAAAAGTAAATGAAGACCAAAATATACGCTAGTAGAAGTAAAAGCACTCACCATAAAGAAAGTGCAATTTTTATCGTCAGAAGCTCCGAGTACAGCATTTGCATCTTCTTCAAAGTCTTCTTGCTCTTTTAACACATCCATCATTGTAACTACTTTTTCGTCCTCCAGTCCTGATGTTTCATTGTCATCTAGTTCAACTGCATCGTTATTATCCATTTTGTGTTCGTATTTAACAGGAATAGTATTAACAAGTAAGGAAGAACAATGAAAAATGAAAGTGCCGGTAAAAATGTTATTAATGACGCCTGGCGGAGATCTCAATCTGTCAATTGTCAAAGGATTTTCTGTCAACTATCAGTTGATTTTGCTAATTATGTACTTATTTGTTTTTACTCGCAGTTCGCATTAGATTCACCCTTTTTTAATAACACAATTATATATATATACATATATATATATATAAATATTAACAATTACATAATACGTTTTAAATGCTTCTTATCACACTAAGTAAGGAAAAACTATTTAGACGCCTTCTTCAACGCATACTTTTATTATTAACGAAATAAACATGTGTGTCCTAACTGTATGTTTAAATTAGAAAAGGAACATCTAAATTTTTACTTCCATTTCCAATATACAAAAATCCTGCATCAGGGGTCTTTATTTTGTGGAAGTATGACATTCCTGGCCAGTATAAACTTTTTAAATATGCGAGAGTGCCATTCTGCTCCAATGACAGGTTCCAACACCCAGAAGGTATGTCCTGGTCGATTGAGTCCAGAAAATCCATACTAAAGTTATAATCTTGTCTAGTCAACAGGTTAGTATTCCAACGTTGCTGTGCTGGGCGAATATGCATATAAGATTTAAGCTGTTTTGCTTCCTGTCCTGTGAGACCATAGAAATTAGGGTTAATTACTACAGAACCATCTGGCTGTTTGATTAGTTGCCCACGAGCGCAAATCTCAGCTTCGTCACAAATGTTGCTGATTGTTGCTGCAAGGCGTTTCTCTTCTCGCATCTCCTGGCATCTATCAGGATGCTGCTCATCCATAGCCTCATCTAGTACTTTTATTTTCAATGACGGCTCCCCTCGAAAGGGAAATGTGGTAAGTAGAGATAGCTGCTTATATTTCTTCTTTGGTCTGGCCAGAAGGCCCCAGAATTTGAAGTCAGTTGAGTAGAAATACTTTCTTTCCGCTAAGGCATCTCTGGTGATACCCACTGCTATATGATAATCTCCATCGACAGCGTAGATCTGTCCCCAGTATTGAACATGAGAAAAGTGGTTCTCTACTTGTAACAGTGTCAGAGAATTTTGTAACAATGATATTAACTCGTTCGATAACATAAACCCATTGACATTAACATACTCTTTATATTCCCACAATTTGTGAATATCCATTTTAAGATAAACACCATATTTAATTATGTATGTCAAATATATGTCAGACATATATTTTTTTGTGATGAGTTTAATAGTGAATTACAATTAAGGATATATGTAAAATATATCTACTCGTCTAACTTTCGATTTGTTTTTACATGTTTTATGGTGCAAAGAATAATTTGATAAAGCTTAATAGTATTTCTCATAATAGCATATTTATGTTTTAGTTTAATATGAGAAATGTAATATAGTTACATTTCAAGACGATTCGGGAAATCTAAGTATACTACTGCAATACAATTTCCCTTAACATGGAATGTATAATATACCAAAAATATCGTTAAGATATCCAACAGGGACATCGGCAGGCTATGTAAGAGGATATTTACGTCTCGTATGACAATTACCGGACGTCAAATATTTGCAAGCCCTCTGTTGATCGTAACTTGTAACTCGAGTAGAAAAACTACCACATTAACAAGATTTCTGTTACGGTAAACTGTGTACGATTAGATAGGTCATTTTGTACTGGATGTGAGGTCAAATAACCAAAGCCGCAATTTACTTATTTTCGCAAGATTTCTATCGTGTCATGTAGCTTATTTGTAGGCCCACGGGTGCGTAAATTTATCATGTAAATATTTAACAAAAATAGACTTTTACAAAATAATAGTCATTACAATATTGTAGATATTTAGCTTAGGAAATTTAGATATACATTTTATCATTTACCTAATTACATTTTGTATTAAATTTAATTGTTAGTATTGAAATATATTTTTATTCATAATATTTTGTACTAACAGTTTCTACCTCATACTGGATGTCGCTTTTTGTTCAACTTTTGACTACTCCACACTAGATGGCGCTAAGAGCTCGATTAAAGGAAATATAATATTCCGTTTTTAAAGAGCATGTTGACGAATTTCATACATCAAACTAAATTATTCATAATTTTATAGTAAAAGTTATATACGAGTTATATCTGCTAGAATTCAAATTCAGCTGGATCTACCAGGCTAAACTTGTTAAAACTGTAGCAATCGCTTAATTCCATCGAATGTTTTGATAAAAAAAATCTAATACGTAAGATATGTAAGTATAATAATAATATTCTACTACTCTGGTATTTTGTAGAGTTCAATTTAAATATTACGAAGTCTTACCCGATTTTTAGGTAAGAAAATTTGAATTTAGAATTATAAGACTGTTAAGGACTGTTACATCCGTGCTGGTGAACTATCCTGAGTTAGTTAATGTTCATTAAAAAGTACTTGCGTAAGTATGTACTTTTTAATATACGAGTTTTATAATTGCATTGGCGTTTTGACTCTCGAGGGTGTAATTTTTTTCACGTATTTTATCTCACTTCCGAGTTCCAGTCGATTCTTTAACGGATTAGGTACTTGAAAACTCCTCCAACTAAACTATGCACCCTCTCTCGACTCAATAGATACAGGTGTTCGCACTTAATGTCACAATTAAAACATCAAGCAATAAAAACAATGAGCGCGTGTCGGCGATTCGGCACGCGCTACGTGTCGGTAAAAATGAAAATTGTCGGTTACGTGTCGTTGAGGGCACAGATTATGTGAGGGCTCTTCAAATGCACGATAACTGCACTGCTGGTATTGATTGGACTCTATGGCCAGTATTCTAAAATGGGGACGAGATACCTCGGAATCTTTCGACAGTGCTCAAGACGAGCACGACTAGATATTTGTGCAAAAAAAGTCTATTAACATAAATGTAGGAGATGATATTGTTAATTCTTTGGGTATTTTATGGTAAAAGGTTTAGACTTAAAGATTTAACTTAAAATATGATAAGGGTGTTAAAACTATTTTAATGCCAAAATTTGGTAGAGGTTACAGTTAATTTGAATTTAAATGAAATATTTAAAAATATGTTATTAATTAAACAAATTGAGGTAAAGGAAAATAAATCACTTTGTCTATGACTATAAATATTTTTGTTTACCTAACTGGCGAGTATAACTCCAATCGCTAAAAGCAGACAATTATATATTATATATATTATTCCCAAATCATGAGGTAAGGTAAGGTAATGATAGATAATTATTAATAATTTTCAATTTTATAAACAATTAATATTAGTAAACATAAAGTTGAGGCAGGTATTCTACCTCCCCTCCCACCGCGGAACACGTAGTTCCGCGGGGTCCAGCCTTGTCGTGGCGGGAGGGCTCAGTACCGGCAGCACGGGGCTTATACCTGAACGTGCTGCTGGAAAGCAAATGGGACCACCACGACGTAATTAGCCGCTCCCGACAGGTTCTCATTAGAAGAACCATGTGAGATGCGGCCGGATAGATGGCGCTTTAGGTGCCTGGGCACTTTAGCGATCTGTGTTTTGTCTTGTTCGTGTCTCAACGTGCTTCCAGCACTTCAACAGACTGATTTGTGGAGTGTTGTGTGCGTGCTCACTTATTGTATCCCGCTTCCCTTATCCGGGAGCGGCGTTTACTTGTGTTGGTGTTATGTGTGTTTCCTACTCCCTTAAAGGGGATTGGGGAGAGTGGTGTTTCACGTCCGTCTGTATAAATGTTCTTGTGTTGCTTCGGTACATGCGAGGCCAAGGTGGAGGACAAGCGGTTATTCATTCCGTGCGTCCTATGCGCGGCTGTCTCTTTCTCGGCCTACATTGGTCCGCCGTACCCGCGCTATCTCTAATTCTTATTACTACAACGTGTACTATTCATGTATACTTTGTCCGTATACAGGTCACCTGAATCCCAAGTTTCGGTTCCCGGCGATGGGATGCATGACCGGGGGGGCTTAAACCCGGTCACTAGGGCACCAGGGAGGGGAGCTACCCCTCCTTAAATTAAAAGCACCACAAAGCATGGAAAGTAACGGAAAAGATAATAATACCCCAGGAGGGTCAAATCCCTCCCATGACCAAGAGGTCATGGCATCCGGTCCGCATCGTATTCTGGGGGCGGACCACGACCATGCGACAGAACCCAAAAACTCACGACCTGGCAATAATACGGAAATACTGATCAAGCTTACGGATCGTAGCGGGCCGTTGGAGGGGTGCTCAGGCGCCTCTAAAACGCCCTCTACACAAGGAGAGATCGCAAAAAGGGAGAACAATGAGACCGTCCAGCGCACTCGATGTCAATCACCGGTGCAAAGTGCAACCTGGTCCTACGCGATGGCTGACGATATGGGCTCAGACTCAACCGGCTCCATGTTGAGCATAAGCTCGACACACACTCAACAGCGTCCTCGAGGCTTAGGTGAGGCCCCTTGCACCCCAGGGGAGAAGTCGCGCTTTTGGCGTCCCCGAAAGAGAACGAGACAGGACGACGAGGAGAGTAGCTGCAGCGACACCCCTACTCTTTCGCGTGAACGCACGAAACCGGGGTACCAAAGAGCCCGAAGAGTGGAGAGAGAAAGTGAAGCCGAGGCGGAACTCGCGGTTCTTAACGAGAAACCCACCGAGACGGGTACGGTCGGAAACGCCAGAAAACGCATCGAAGAAAACCTGGCTGCCGTAGATAAAGTGGCCAGGTGTTCTATGAACCTAAAAGGTACCTTTGTCGCCGCTCTCAAAAAGGCAGTTGCAGCAATCAGAAAGGATGCTGACAGTCTGGCGGAGAAAACGCTTTCGGATGAAACTCGAGCTTTGCAGCTAGAAAATGAACGCCTCCGTGCACAACTTAATTTACTACAAGGCGAGATGCGCGAGTTGAGGCTGATCTTGAAGGGGGCCCAGAAGGACCACCCAACTGTCAATGTAGAAGAAATGGAGGCTCGTATCCTCCGCCAGGTAGGTGAGCATATTAATGCTCAACTAAAGGATCTCGGCTCAATACCTAACCTGGAGCCGCCACTCCTTCCCCTTCCAACTGTAGATAGTAAAAAAAGCAAAAAAGGGAAGCCCCCTCTCAAATCACCGAGGTCAAGGGATCCCCTCACTTCCTCAGCAGCACCGAAGACAAAGCGGAAGAAGGCAACCGTGCAGACGCAAGCTACTAGAAAGGAAGAGCAAAACAGCTTGGCAAAAGTGCCGAGAAAGGAAATGTTTGGAGGAAATACCCCTGCCTCCTCTCCTGCAAGTGCCATTGTATTACCACCCACTCGACCCTCTTTGGCTACCAACAATGAAGAAGGTTGGACGATGGTTACCAAAAAAAGGCGAAAACCGGCAACGGTAACACAAAAAAATGTGACAGCTTCAAAGTCTGAAAAGCCCCCGGCCAGGTCGCTGCCCAAGCTTAAAGTACCTCGCACCGCTGCAATTGTGCTGACTCTGCCTAAAGACGCCGAAGCTAAGGGTGTAACCTATGCCGCTGCCCTTAAAGAAGCGCGCGCTCAAATAGATCTGAAGGAGGCTGGCATTGAGGGTGTTAAGTTTCGCCGAGCGGCAACCGGAGCCACTATAATTCAGATCCCTGGAGCTGGTAGCGGGGAAAAGGCTGACATTCTTGCCAAGCGCCTCAAAACAGTACTGAGTGACAGTGGAGTCAAGATTAGTCGGCCCATCCGATGCGCCGATGTCCGAATCTCTGGCCTGGACGACTCTATCACAGCGGACGAACTGCGCGAAGCGATTGCGGCAAAAGGAGAGTGCCTGGCTGATCAAATTAGGATCAGCAACATACGGCAGGACAGATCGGGTCTTGGTGCAGCCTGGGTTAACTGCCCGATAACGGCCACTAAGAAACTCTTAGCGGGGAGATTCCTCGTCGGCTGGGTGGCGGCAAATATTAGTGTTGCAAAGCCAAGAGAGCTACGGTGCTATCGATGCCTACAAGTCGGGCACGTAGCTAGCCGCTGCATGTCCGACACTGATCGTAGCCAACTATGTTTTCGCTGCGGTCAAGCAGACCATAGAGCAGCCTCCTGCAGTGCAAAACCCAAGTGCCTACTCTGCGACGAGGCCGGTAGGAAAGCGGATCACAGGCTAGGGGGAAATAGTTGCACGGCTCCCAGTGTGAAATTTTCCAGACGCCACCCTTCACTTAAAAAGAAGTCGCCCGCAAAGTCTCCGCGTAACAATGCGCGCATGGAGGTTATTTAAACCGCAGTAAATTATCATGGCCTTACGGATTCTCCAGAGCAACTTAAACCATTGCGCTGCTGCGCAAGACCTACTGTATCAGAGTCTGGCGCAGTGGAACATCAACATTGGCATTATTTCCGAGCCTTACTCAATACCCGAAAAAACGAACTGCATTGGCGACCTCGACGGTCTGGCCGCAATTATCGTTACTCCGGCAGACAGCTCGCCCTACATTGGCCCAGTCCGAAAAGGCCACGGCTATGTGGCAGCAAAGTTGGGTAGCGACATGTGTATCGTGAGCACTTACTTCTCCCCCAATCGCTCCCTAGCTGAATTTGAGGCCTTCCTAAACGAACTGGAAACCCTGGTGCAATGGAGTCACCCGAGACATTTAGTCATCGCTGGGGATCTGAACGCGAAGTCCGCGGCCTGGGGTTCGCCGGTGACCAGGCCACGGGGAAATGCGTTGATGGATTGGGCAGCAGCGCACTGTATGGTAGTGGCTAACAAAGGCTCTGATGCTACGTGTGTTCGAGCAAATGGTGAGTCGATTGTGGATGTCACGTTCACGATCACCCAACTCTCATGCTGTATCCAGGACTGGGAGGTCCTGACGGAGGTTGAGACGCTTTCGGACCACCGGTATATCCGTTTCTGCATCCTCCCTCCGTCGGCAAATCCTGTTCCGGTTTCGACAGAACTGGGCCCAAAATGGGCACTTAAGAGTCTGAACAAGGAGCAGGCGGAGTTGGCAACGATTGTGCAGGCCTGGTGCCCCAGCCCAGCCTCCGTAGAGCCTGAAAAAGAAGCAGAGTGGTTTCGTGGCGCACTGACGAACATCGCGGATGCTGCGATGCGAAGAAGCCGCCCTGGACCTCACCGGACCAGTGTATTCTGGTGGTCGGCAGAACTCGCCCAGTTGCGGTTTGCTTGTGTTGCAGCTCGCCGAGGCTACACGAGGACTCGCAGAAGGCGACCCATTCCCGCAGTAGAGGAACGGCAAGCATATAGCGCATACCGAGCTGCAAAACTGGCGCTGCGAACAGGTATCGCCGAAGCAAAAAAGAAAGCATGGCAAGAACTGCTGGACACTCTCGAGCGGGATCCATGGGGGCGCCCGTACCAAATAGTTACAAACAAGCTACGCTCGCGAGCCCCACCCCTCACGACACACATGGAGCCGGAACTGCTCAGTACAGTGGTGACAGAACTCTTTCCTAAACGTGACGCCTCGAGCACCCCACATGATACGACTTTGGACCACGGAGAAATAGTGTCTGAAGTGTCTCCTTCGGAGCTTAAGACGGCAATAGCACGCATGTCCTCTAAGAAGACCGCACCCGGCCCCGATGGCATGCACGGACGAGTGTTGGCTCTGGCCCTCGACGCTGGTCTTGACATGCGCTTTCGAAACCTCCTCACGGAATGTCTTAAAAGGGGCCTTTTTCCGTCGACATGGAAGACAGGTCTGTTAGTTCTTCTAAAAAAGGGTGGAAAACCTCCGGAGTCACCATCGGCGTATCGTCCTATAGTTCTTCTAGATGAAGCCGGTAAGCTTTTCGAGCGTATCATTGCCGGCCGAATTTATAACCATTTGGAAACTATAGGACCGAACATACATGAGGCTCAATTCGGTTTCCGAAAAAACAGGTCAACGATCGATGCAATTGCGCAACTGCGAGGAGTGTGCGAGGAGCAGGTGTCACGGGGCAGAGTAGTTCTAGCGGTGTCGTTAGACATTGCGAACGCCTTCAATTCCTTGCCCTGGGACTGTATCCTGGATGGCCTGCGCCACCACGGCTTACCGGCCCATATAAGAAGATGTGTAGCATCGTACCTTAACGGCCGTCGTGTCATCTTCCCGAAACAAAATAGCATAGGGAGCCACCTCATCAAGTGCGGCGTTCCACAAGGTTCGGTTCTTGGCCCCCTCCTTTGGAACATAGGTTACGATAGAGTGCTGCGAGGGGAACTGGTTCCGGGAGTGTCAACGATATGCTATGCAGACGACACCCTCGTGGTCGCTATTGGACAAGATTTTAAGGAGGCGCGCCTTCGAGCGACAGCTGGAGTAGCTCGGGTGGTTTCTGAAATCAAAAAGATCGGCCTCGAGGTCGCCCTTCAGAAATCAGAAGCTATATGCTTCTACGGACACAGAAAAGCTCCACCCCAAGGCGCAGACATAATTGTCAGTGGAGTAGTCATCCGGGTTGGTACCACGCTTAAATACCTAGGGCTGATTCTCGACCCACGGTGGACTTTCAGACCACATTTCGCAGCACTTGCCCCTAAGCTCACCGCCACCGCAAACATGCTCTCGCGCATAATGCCGAACCTCGGCGGGCCGAATGGGGGGTGTCGCCACCTTTACGCAAATGCGATCCGGGCGAAAGCACTCTACGGGTGCCCAATATGGGCCGACAAACTTACCAGGCACAATCGCACGATTCTCAGGCAGTCGCAGCGAGTGATCGCAGCCAGGGTTGCGAGGGCGTACCGCACTGTGTCCTATGACGCAGTGTGTGTCATAGCCGGTACCGCACCCTGGCATCTCGACGCGGTTGCTTTTAGCGAAGTATATTGGCGGAGAGCCGAAACCAGGGAAAGAGGAAGCAACCCCACACTGGAAGAAATAAACGCTTGGCGAGCCCTGGAAGCCCAAGAAATGCTAGCAGAGTGGGAAAAGGAGCTGGCGGGAGCGACTGCCGGTAAATATACTATAGAAGCCCTCAGACCCCTGCTCCAACACTGGGTAAGGAGGCGCTGGGGCCAGCTCAGCTATCGTCTTGTGCAGATCCTGTCCGGACACGGATGTTTCGGTAGTTATCTGCACAGAGTAGTAGGGTGTGAAGAGGCACCAACCTGCCACCACTGTGTCGGAGACAGCCCGGATGACGCCCAGCATACGCTGAGAGACTGCCCAGCATGGGACGTGGAAAGGGGACCGTTGCTGGATGCACTCCAGGGCGAGGACGCAACACTTCCAAATGTATTGAAGGTTTTAGTGAGCGCGAGAAATGACGGCCCGTGGAAAATATTTTATAATTTCTGCGAGGCGGTCATGAAAATAAAAGAAGAGGCGGAAAGGACCAGGGAGCTTTGTCCCGATGCCCATCCGCGACGGCGAAGAAAACCGCAGGCCCGTCGCATAAACGCGCGACGCGCTCACCAAATTCTCGCCGCCTAAAAAGTGCCTAAGCGGGGAGCAGGGGTCCATGCGTCTAAAAGAAGGGATGATGACCCATCCCTGCAAGTACTGGACCCGATCTCCCCTAGCTATTTGTAAATGCGTATGGCCCGGTCTGTGAAAGATGCTTGCTGTGTCAAGCATCCTCACAAATCAACAATGGGCGGGAAGAGGCGGACGCAACCGCCGCATCGCGTGTTGGGAAGCGGATAAGGCTCTGCTGTTACCGCATCCCGCATAAGGCGATTGTTGGTGGCACCTTGGGGTTTTAGTGGGTATGCACAATGGCGAGTCCCACATAATCCTTCTGCACCAAGCAGTCGCGCCGCGGAAGGGTATGCGCAAAGCATTTCCCCAAGTAAAAAAAAAAAAAAAAAAGGTATTCTACCTCACTCCATTATTTTTAGGTAAGTAGCTATTAAATTAATCTTAATTTAATGATTAATTAAAAGGAAATCGGCGTCGGGTCCTTCAAGAAAATGGCGTACCAATTAATGGCCGGCAACACATTCGCGAGCATTAAGAGGGTCCATGGCTGTATCACATGACATTAGGTGAGCCTTCTGCCCGTTTGCGTTCTCTAAAAAAACACAATTCGTAAAGCCTACTGAGGCGAAAAGCTAATATTTTTCACTTTGAATACCGAACAAATGTCGGTTTTCGATCCCAATTGAAAAGCAATCATATCGTCAAACGTACAATAAAATTAATTCGCCATGTGTGTGCTAAAGCTTCGTTGTTTAGCGACACGGTGTGTCTGCGCGCAGCGTCAGCCGACTGAGCAATCATAATGTGACCATCCAAAAACAATACAGAGTTCCCACAACCGCGCCCCGGGCCTTCCCTTCCCGCCCCATGAGACCTTAATCGCCCCATTTCTTTATTTTTCGCCGTTAATTGTTTGTTAACAGGAGGCTGGCTGACTCGCCTGCGGGCGCGCCGTGAATCCGCTACGGATAACGTATTGTTACATGTTTTACAAACTCATTTGTTGGTTTTATCTGTTTGTGTTAAAGATTATAAATGGTAAAGGATTAAAAAATCTTTTAGTACCTCTATTAATATCTTTTGGGGTATTTAAGTTACGCAGTTTAGTACTTTTTATCTAATGATTACATTAAACACAAGTTTTAAGTCAGCATTTAGCATTTAAAATTGCAAGGTGTGATTGTGTAACATAACTAAGGGTTTATATTAATTAACTTCGATACTTACCAAATCCGTCACCCATAAAAAAAAAAAAAAAATTAAGATATTGTTAAATCAATTCGTATGAGAACAAAAGTTCAAGAACTATTCAAAATAAAAGCGAATTCATTCCAATTGATGGAATAGAATTTCACAAACATTTAATGACTTCACGTAAACCGATGAATGGAAATGTATTCTCACAATTGCGTTCGATAACTTGCAAAATTTAAGTGCACTTTTCCCACAATTAAGTATAAGAAAAGGAATTAAGAGTGAGCGATGGAGTGGCGATTTCCGAACGAATGACAAAAGGCGGGAATTTGTGCCTAATCGCAAGTGAACGTCACAAACAGGGGTCGTGGCGCGAATTGCGATGTGAGCTATTTGTAAAACATGAGTCCTTTGTGCTAGTGAATCCGCGTCGCTGACCCGGCGATAATTGCTCGATGCTCGCGGATTATGCTGAGATCGAGAGGCTAACAGCCCTGAGAAAGTTAACAGATTGCAGTTCAATGCGTCTTTATACCATAAGTTATTGATGGTTTAATAAGTAGGTATTGATTGAACTTCCAAACTGCTGAGAATTTTTAGGAATTGTTACAAAGTTCTGAACCGCTTAGGCTTTCTCAAAGCGGTCGCATATTTGGAACCTGGTTGTGCATTAAATGATATTTCGCAATAAACCAACATATTTAAGACCTGTAAAGTCTATGTGTCAAACACAGGAACAATCACACAGAAGCAGATGGAGAAATTCGTTTTCCTTTCTCGCAGGAGGTTTACGGGAATATCTAGTAGGTATTATATATATATCTGTGTTCATCGTAAAGTTCGCCAGTGGCTGGCAAGTAGTATAAAAACAAAAGATTCATTATTTATAGAGAACAAGTAAACGGGGTAGAGGCTCATCTGATGTTAAGTGCTACCGCCGCCCATGGACACTCTTAATGCTCGAGGGGTTGCGAGTGCGTTGCCGGCCTTTTAAGAATTGGTATTGGCACTTTTCTTGATGGGCCAGTCGAATTGGTTATGGCAGTTTTATTTTTGTCAAAAGATTGAAATGTTTACTTAAAAATAGTTACAATAAAAGCTTTGTTAAATAATTGTTACAGTTCACACATGAGATGAAAATTATAAATAACAATGATTATTTTGTTTAAAAATCTCCCAGAAGTGCGTCGCGTGTCAGTGCTAGCACACGCGACTCGCCACAGATAATGATAAACGAGTTTAACGGTGTTGCCAATGCGAATAACCATCGTCTGATGGGGTTGCAAAGTAAAAATAATTGGCGCCCCGCGGACAGACGCGCGTTAATGTTTTGATAATGATGAGTGCTTTTGTCCGAATAAAACGTGGATTAATGTTTTGTTTTGAGATTTGTTTTTGTTCCTGGGGCTGGTGACCGTCGAATAAACATTGAGATTTCACTGAATTTAGTGTTTTACTCCGTAATTAGCGAACTATTTTATATTACCTACTATTCACTAATTAGTGCACAAAATTATTCTTTTCTCTCGTCTAAATAGTAAACAGTTTTGTACCTATTTTATAATAATGTTAATTGTATTTACATCAATTTCATGTAAATATGAGGTTTAAGAGTAAGTTTGTGGCAATCTACTGAATGAGATCCCATTTCCTACTAGAAAGCTATATTTATTACTGAGTGGTAACATTATACATATTTCATTAAGATTGACATTTGGTTATTCTCGTTTAAAGCGAAAAAAGTCGTGCACACACTGACAAATAAGATACCATCTAAACTCAACTCAAAATATCTTTATTCATATAGGTAAACAAGTACACTTATTAACGTCAAAAAAATTAAATTAATTGTAAATTTACATTTACTACCAGTTCGCAAGTCAAGGGCGTTGAGCGGGCATCAGCAGTAGTATTACCATTATATTTAAATAAGAGGTTTGTAAAATATGCTACTACATCACGCTACCTACTTGCATAACAAAAATCGTATTATAATAGGTAACGGTAGACAGACAAACTGACATGTCGGTTGATGGATTGTTTTGGCTTGCGTTCACAACACAAGCTCTTTACCTACACGATCATTGTAAAGAATATTGGAAAAGGTGTGCTGATGAAAAAATTGCTACCTTATATTTTACAACTATGTATAAGAAAATAATTATCGGTTATTATATATATGAATATATTAAATAAAAATATATAAGAATACAAATGTCAAATCTATCTAACTTTAGTTACAATTTCTTCTGTTAAAATAGAGTAATAACATTCTATTGAGTGGTTATTGTTTATTAAAGAATGTTGGTATTTCGTTGCAATGTTGCACTCAGAATTAAAAAAAACTTATAGCCACTAAACCAAGCAATATTTGTTTCACCATAATTAACTTATCGTGCAGTTTAAATTGTTGGCTTGAAATCTTATTGCAGAAAATGTTTTCACAAAATTCGATTAATACATTTGTTATTTCCTTTTAACATAATTAAAATTCAATTATAAACATTGCAGGAGTTCACACTTCTCGGAACATAAAATTAAAATGTCAGCCTCTTGCGGCGAGACGGGGCAAAAAGTCACGCTCATACGTCAAAAGATTTCCTAACCTACATAAAGACATCTAAACAAACGAAATAAATTGTATCTTACAGAAAGGGTGCCACCATCTGCATGAGTACGATCAATTATCACCATTGTCAGAAACCGACAATAACCTAACACATCATCAGAACATATTGAGATGTTATTTAAGAACCGCGTTTTTCCTTTGCCGCTACAGATAAAACTAACACCTTAAACTTCGAACACAAAGTCTATTATTGTCTGTGATTAAATGACAGATGCGTTCGGAAATCGTTCTAACCTCCCACTGCTTGCCGACAATGCGACACTGTGGTACAATAAAAGGTATTGAGCTCACGTGTCGCTAACTTGAGGACTTAATTAAATTGGTCATGTCTTCATTCGTGGGCAGATGATTTATTTATGCCTAAAGCTCTGGAGATTTGTTGGGAAATATTTGATAAAGAAACCGCGTGGGAAGAACTGTTAGGACCAATATAGGCCTATTGTATTTCAGAGTACCTACTCTAAATAGAAAAATACGAGATTCACTTTTCATTCAAAAATTCGTATCGGCCAAAGTTATAATTACGTGTATAATTAAAACTTAAAGGAACACATTAAGCATTTTTTTTAATGCAGAGAGAAACCAAATTAATAAATCACAAAATATATATATCTTCTGAGTTCTGTTTATCTTGTAAATTTGTTTGTAAATTGTTTTGTTTAATGATAGCTTAAAATATATATAAGCACAAGTAAAATTAATGAGTTCCTATTTGTGAATACAGTAAAATTGCCAACTGCAAATGCAGCGTTATCCGATCAACTAGTTTTCTCTAATCCTCTTTGCCAAATGGTCCATACTTCACTTGCCACAATGACGTTTGAATCGGCAAAACTCGGACAATCGAAGGGCGTGTAACAAAAAAACATAAGAATAATCGTTATCGCACAATTCCGGACCCCCGGTGACAAATCGGATCGCTTGTAAGCTAAAAAAAAATAAAAAAAATAAGAATGGACACGAGGATACGGCAGATGCTGACAGAGTGCTTAGAATCTCATTATGTGGTGATTTTTTTAATTGGAGCAAATCGTGCGTTGGCAAGACTTGACGATCTTTATTGCGGCAAATTCGGCTTAAAAAGAGTTGTCAAATTGACTTTATTAGTAGTTCTATGTATAAAAATCATGGATTTATAATATACGAATAATTAAATACTTTTCAGTGTAATAAATTGTATTCTTAATTTTTTTCGAGACACAGCAATTGTTTTGAAATAGATTCATATCATTAATCCTCTGAAGCTGTAATAAAAGGTGCATTTAAAATATATATTACATGGTATTATAAAAGCCGCAGCTTTGTTCCTTTAACATTTATTATTTATTTACCAACGGAGCGTGAAGTTTATCAAAAAGCATTTTCGTGTTTTCGCCAAACGAATGCAATTAAAAATGTCGCAATAAGGTCTTTTGTATCGCTTATTCTCGCTCAACTCCAATATAAGAGAAATAGTGTTTATAATACTTTAAAGTTGCATGTAACAATTTGGGTTTTGTCACGTTACATTATTAATGGATGTAAAAGTCGTTTATTTCACCATAAATTATATCAGATGTATTATTTCGAACTTTTACTTTGATAATTGATTGATTATCTACTTTTGGCTTGACTTGTATCTGACTGTGCACTTATCACACCTTTTATCAAGTTGTTCTATATATAATCAAATACGTTCTGGTAAATACTTACTATTTAAATTTTATTAAATATCTACTTTTGTCAAGGGAGGACATATATTTGCCAGTGTGCTTATCCCACCTTTTAACGAGTTGTCTAAGTCCAATGTTTAATATGACACAGTTGCGGTAAATACTAAAAAATTTAACTAGATTGAGTATCCACTTTTAGCAAGGCAAGACATGTAATTTTCATCTGTAATTATCACACCATTTAACAAGTTGTCTTAGTTAAAAGATTTAAACAACGCAGTAACGAATGCAGAAACTACTAAATATTTTGAAAATATTTTTGAAAAAAAGTTTCGCTGCTTTTAGGAGTTTATTGTTCTCCAAATAAACTCGCAAAAATAGGGCAACTGCAATCAAGCCACACAGTGTGCCACTAATTAAAACAATAGAAAAATATTTGAAAGCAACACACTCACTTCCACTCAACTGAGCAACGCTAAATTAAAACCTCTTCATCTCCCTCCCTTTATTTAATAAACAATTTGTGGCCCTGGCGCATAGAATTCACAATAAATACTTCGATATAACGCTTGTTCGTAAGTACAATTCTATTTAAATTATACACTCAATGTTGTATAATGTATAACGTTTTGTATACTCGAGAGTACTTTGGTACTGCACCTGGCCTACGTATTCAAGTAAACTTCTACATGTTTTCGGTACGGAGATATTTAGGTATACTATAGGTCTCGGTACGTTCCTAAGGAGACCGTGGCCAGTTGGTATCGATTAAACGATTAATTTATTTTAAAAACGGCCGCGTCATTCCTAACAAGGCTTAGGATTTTTTTTAAATAATTTAGAGTAGTCAATAATGAATATACTATAGGAATATTTCCCGTGGGAAATATGTGATTAATTTGCGTTCCACCGTGCCAGACATACCTGTATTTAAAAATAATAAAACATATTTGTAAGACGTACAAACGAAAAAATAAACACTCCTAGATAGTACCTAAGTATACACACCTTCATATCCGCATTAAATTCTGTGTCAAAATCTAAACTTACTTCTTCTTGAAGATCCTAAACCTAACAAGCCAATAAGAAAAACATATAGGGGCTTCATTTAATTAAAAAAATTGTTTTCAGCTGTGTATACTTTCTATCATTTATAAATAAGACCCCTTAGAACATGCCAATCAATAGAAACCTTACTTCAAAATCAAATTAATGTCATTTAGAAAGAAAACAATGGAACAATACGGAAGCCATGCATAAACAAGTGGAGGCAAGCGTGGGAGCAATCAGACACACAAATAAACATAGAGATAGTACTTAGTTTAATAAATCTGTCAACACTGGTATGCAGGTTTCTTGTACCCGTTAGGGGTGGCGTGTAGGTGGAGTCTAATAATGGCCGATACATGCGATTGTTCCTTTATCCATCTGTTTTAATAAGGAGCAGTGTTAGCCTAGTGGCTACAGCGTGCGACTCTCATACCTGAGGTCATAGGTTCGATCCCCGGCTGTGCACCAATGGACTTTCTTTCTATGTGCCCATTTAACATTTGCTCGAACGGTGAAGGAACACACCGTGATAATATATATAAGTTTTTGACGACTTTTGAGCGAACGACTTTCATAAGGACATATAAAAATAATCGTTACTACCATTAGAAAACAAATACCTAAAGCAAAATTATTTTAAGTGGATAGATAGTCTCATATTGCAAACCATTTTTAAAATAAAATTCAACATATTTATAGTAGTTGTGCAATACTTTGCATGAATTACGCTTACTAATCAAACTGATTAAAGATTAAAAATGTGATAAAATACGAGAAGCACCAGCCGACAATCCCTTTAAAGTTAATCCGTTCATAAAAGTTTACAAAAGCTTCCTAAAATCAAAAACCCTCATCAACAAAGCTCTATACTATACGTCATCCGGTGGTGAGAGGCCATCCAAGATGGCTACAATATTAATCAATATTTCAACAACATTAGCTCGCGAGTGAAGAGCTCTCGCGGAGGCAGCCACCTTGCTTACTCGTCTTTTGTAAGAGCACTCTTGAGACCACGCCATTGTCTTACCTACTTCTAATCTTCTGGCTTATTTTGTATTTATTATTAAGGATTTAAAGCTTTGTGAAGATATCTTGTTTGACCTTATAATGGCATCTAGGTATCTAGACATTTTTGACAATGTTAGTAAGTATTTATTTACTTAGTGTAAATGAAACTATTTTAACATATATACCGTGGTACTTAGAAAGATATAAATATAACCATAAGTTGCTGTTATATCTGCTAGTCTAAAGAAATTCTAATTCCGTATTGTAAATAAATATTCGTTTATTTGCAAAGGAAGAGTTTTATTGAAGATTGTATAGTTATGTAAATAACCGCATAGCCATATTAAATTGGAGTGCAAACTTCATATTAATTACCATAATGTGATAATAATAAGACTAGTTAAGATATATATAATTGTTGTCCAAACTTATGACCTAAAAAATCAATTCACGTGTAATAGAACGCAGCATATATTTGTAACCATGTCTTCTATAAGTGTTTGTATAAGTGTCATAAATCCTACGAGTTAAAAAGTCTAAAAAATATTTTTCAACAATTAAAGCCCGTACCTACAAAGAATCATTTCGAAAACAGCTTCAGTGTAGTTCCGCTTCCGGTAATTGCTCCAATCGGCGGTAAAACACGCGCGTATTTATTTATTTATTTACTTAGTGAAGTTGGGGCGGAAACTGCGACATTTGGATTTTTGTTTTTCTAACTAGAATTTCGTATTTGCAGTTTGTTTTCGTTAATGGTAACCCCAAGATTTAATGTCTAAACGAATTTCGCAATTTATGCGTTTAAATTATAAGTTCACCGATTGAAATTCTAAGCTAAATGGATGTAGGCTGGAAGAGAAATCAGCTGAAATTGTGTTAAAAAATCTGTCGTAAGGTTTCAGTACGAGACAAATTTCACTGTAGGTACCTATACTTGTATCCGCATTTACCATGGAGAGTGTTCAGAGGAGTTGTTCAGATTAATACCTGCAGCTGAGTTTCATCATCGGACGTCGAGGCAGAATACGAAATTCCACCCGTATCACCTCGACGTCCACCGTTCCACAACTGCGCGTTTTTCTAGGCAGTTTTTACCGCCCACCACCACTTTGTGGAACCAGCTGCCGACTGAAGTATTTCCGAACCAATTCGACTTAAGGTCCTTCAAGAAAAGAGCATACCAATTATGTATCACTTAACATCAGGTGAGCCTCCTGCCTGTTTGCCCCCGGTTCTATAAAAAAAAAAAAAAATCTATGTGTACGTAAAAACTGGTCTTGGACAAAATGTAACCAATGGTCTATATTATTTTCGGCACTTGCCGTTAAAGTGTAATTAAAATTTATTTTTGGATTGCATTAACATGCAGTTCATTTATAGACTCGTAATTGCTCGTACAAATTGAAACACAAATGTAGCAAAAAGCGTCAGTAGCGACACGAGCGGTAGTTAAATATTTGTGTGGAGGCAACATTGACGGCAGTCGTGGATACACGTCTCGCTATTGACACCATCATTTTAGGTTAAAAAAGATAAATTATAATTAAGCCAAATCAGATATTTATTATTGACGAATAGTACAGGTAACTGTATAATAAATCAGTATATATAGTTTATTTTACATAAAATGATTTTTAAGTGAATTTAACTGCAATATTACGATTAGAAGTGAGGAACAATTGAATTTTTTCTTATTTAATATAGGATTTGAGTTTTTATATTATTACTGTAATGTAAAACTTCTGTAACTTGTTACCATTATAGAGAGGTAGAGAAGGTAAGAGTAGGATACCATGAGACCTGTCAGAGTTTACTAATTATTTCCTATACATAACATTTAATTTTATTTTTAATCAATTTTGAAAGGAGCACGAAATACATATGGAGCACAAACTTGTATTTTCAAAAACGAAAGCCAAAATACGTTGGTGCCCGCGTGCGACAGAAAGAAGTTTTGTTAGAATTAAATTACGCAACAAATAGAACAGTGACCATATTCGCAGAAAACAAAAATAATTGATGCTGAGTAACATGCGCTAAAATTTAAACGGAGATGAACAGGGCACGTAGCGTATTCAAGCAACCGAGATGAGGTGGTCTCAAAAAATAACCGTATGGACTGGTCAAAAGGAAAGAGGAACATGGGCAGAGTGACGGGCCGATGGGATCGAAAGTTCAGCTGGAAAGAATTGGATGATGATCTAAATGAAATGAGTTGGATAGGGTGGAAAAAATTGCAGACGGCCTTCTTCCGGACAGGGGCTGCATCTTAGAGTAGTAAAATCATATTTATATAAATGTATGTCTATAAGATGTCGCTGAATAAAGGCTTATTATTATTATATCATAGGAAAAAAAATATTAATAGTCCCAGAAAAACCAAGTTTCATAGAGTCAGTAGTTCAGTAGCACTGATTGGCTCAATCGTTGTGTAAACACGCGCGCGGTCACACGCTCTGATATTGTACTAGGTACATTTACCGACGTGCTGAGAATGTATATACAACTATATATAATGTACTCTAGTGGACTATATGTGGAATGTCGTACCAGCACAGGGTGATCGCAAATTTAGAAATCCTTTTTTATAAAGCCCAATATAACATAGATTTACACATCCTAAGGACAGAGAGGTATGTAGGACTCAGCTTAATCCCTCTCAGTATCACCTCCACCATCAGACTAAGAAGTACTGCCAATTAGTCTTGTAGACGGTGCTGTCATCACGTTTTATCGAGACTTCACTCGCTGTTAGAATATAGGTACCTAGATTGACAGTCAAATTAAATATATTTAGGTAAATTTAAGATCGTTTTTTTGTCTAATTGTTATCAGTGACTCTAAATTAACATTTACTGCCAGAAATCAAGGGCGTAAAATGGACGAGAACTGACGGAAAATTCCACAATCGTTTAAATCACCAGCTGATTCAAATCCTTCATATTGCAAAACCCAAACTTAACAAAGTCGGAACTTTTCAGTGTAATTTTTCGTCTTGTAAATACTTTACGATATAAATTATTAGTATTACAACTTATATAAATGTAGTGTGTATATAACCTATTTTATTATTATAAATCAAAGTTGTCCCGTTGTTAGTGCATTCATCCATTCAGCCCTACATTTAATTGTTTCTTTTGAACTTGGAATCTAGGTGTAATTGAGTTTAAATAACTAATGTACCTAATCATTAAATCTACAAGCTTTTGCCAAGAGTAAGAGAATTAGCTTAAATAAGTATCAAATTCTTGCGGCTCCTTATAATGAATATGATTACACGTATTTTAAACTGTATAATTTAGATAAAACATAACCTCGCAATACACCATTACATTTGTATGTTTGTATGCAAACAGAAGAATAAAAGCTTTATTTTGTAGTCACGTAAGCGGGCGTGGCTTTGAGTGGGCGGGGTCGGCTATATTCGTGCCTAGACGTGTTCCTATAAATAACTTGAGGTTAAAGATTGTTAGGAGAACCGTAACTTGATATATTTAGTTCTTGTATGTTGTGATTCAAGTTTGCGTGATTTACATTACACAACTTGTTAATTGTTTAATATCACCAATCATGGGGAAGATGTTAGTATTAAAATAAGGAATATTTTGTTTATTAATTGAAGTATTACATATTTATTGGTTGCCTAACTTAAACATTATAAATTAATCTACAATCTGTGTTGGTACTGTGTAACGCCCAAAACTGTGATACTTGTATACAAATCAATGTGGTTTTTTCAATATACATAATATGTGTAGCGGTGATGCCATTGATAGTTACAGAGTAAGCATCGACGCAGCACGAAATTAACATATTCTTTATCCCCTTACAAAATTTAGTAAAGTATTGCAAGTTCTAAAAAAATCTTTTATCAAATGACGCATTTAATGATGTCGCAATAAATAAAACAACAATTACGAACATCTGCCGCAATAGACGAAACACAAAGTGATTTGTCATAAGTCATAACCCATTAAAGAGGCGAATTCGATTAATGATCGCCGCGATCATACAAACCGGTCGTTAAAATCTAAACACTATAAAAAAACAATATTTGCAGACCATGACAGATCTGGTTATATTGTAACGTAACCCTAACACGACGCCGCAAAACATTGACCCTCTAAAATACAAACACGAGATTCGTCCAACGGAAAATGATACCTAGCCGCGTGGGGTAAGGTACATCTCAGGTGTATCCGTAAATTGGTCACCCTATATTATCGCAGTACTGCAGATAGGAGGGATCTACGACTGGGCGGGGTTTGAGGCGGGGTCTCGCGTACCAGTTGCACGGTGAGCTTAGTCGGACGCGCGCGGCTCGCAATGCCGCACAAAAATGAGTCCGCCAAGTTTCGCCATACGAGACCTGCTGCCGGAAGCGACCTCCAGGTCTCCCTCCCCTTCAGATACGGAACTAGATGTCACCGGGACGGAGACACCTCCACCATGCTCCTCCAAAAGCCCAGATGAAAAAAAAAATGAAAAACCGGCGTATAGCTACAATGCACTCATCATGATGGCGATTAGAAGCAGTCCTGAGAAACGGCTCACGCTTAATGGGATCTATGAGTATATTATGAAGAATTTTCCGTATTACAAAGAGAATAAGCAGGGCTGGCAGAATTCTATACGACATAACCTCAGTTTAAACAAGTGTTTCGTGAAAGTACCGCGGCATTATGATGACCCGGGTAAAGGAAATTACTGGATGTTAGATCCGTCATCTGATGACGTATTTATTGGCGGAACGACAGGGAAGTTGAGACGGCGTTCCACTGCTGCATCTAGATCGAGGTTAGCTGCGTTCAAACGAGGTGCAATTTTACATCCAATGTTTGGTAATCCGTATGCGTCGCTGGTGGGGCTCTACCCGCCTTTGTTATCGGTCTACGGGCGGTATGCTCTTCCAAGTCCGCTGTTGCGGCTGCCGCCTCCACCACCGAACCCCTACCACCATCTTTATCGAAGGATCCACGGTTTGACGCCGTCAGTGAGTCCTCCAAACGAATCCGATATGAAACATAGTTGATTTAGTTAATTCGCGCGATATTTGTCGAGATATCTCGCTGAAGACTCGAAGTGACTGTGATAGGACGTGTAGATATTTGCAAGTATCTGTACAGTGGACGTATTTATTTATTTACGTAGGATTATAAGAGGCTAAGTTATTGAAGGAATTTGAAACTGTATTTATTGTAATAAGTTGCAAATGGTATAAGATTCTAAGAAATTTATTTGATGAAATAAAATGTAAATACGATAACGAAATTGTTTTAATTTAACTATAATACCTAATAGGACAATCATTATTATAGAATATTTTTTAAATCTCTGCTTTAAATTGAGCAGGGTTAGCATGTATTAATTATGATATCTATCTATAATTCTCTCATTATTAGAGCGAGCTGTAAATTCAAGCACCTCTTTACAAAATACAATAATTTGAACAAATATAACTCTTATTAACAAACTATGACTTTAAAAGTAATGTGATACTCAAACAACATTAAATCTCTCATACTTTATATGATTTCTTATGAGCAAATAGCATAGTGGTTCGATCCCCGGCTGTGCACCAATGAACTTGCTATTTGCGCATTAAACATTTCTCGAGCGGTAAAGAAAAATCACCTCAAAAGTCGACGGCGTGTGTCAGTCGCAGATCATCATCATCATCCTTTTGTATTGACAAATGATGATGAAACAAAAAAAAGGCCCAGACTTAAAAAGGTTGTAATACCACTGAATATTATTTTACTTTTGATCGATTAAATAATGCATTATTTCATTAAATTAAAATTTAAACATAACTTTTATGTAAAGTATAACAGATGGCGCCATAATAGATTTTAATGGGCTTAACCCAACTAATATTACGAATCCAGTACGTAACTTTTATTTCTCTATATCTACTCTAGAAAACGAACTTGAGTAACAATTTTTAATTGCATTAAATTTTACATGAACACGGAAGTAAACATTTTTAGATATGAGCGCAGTTAAGAAATGTTTAGCATTGAGCAACATTTCTTCGTCTGTTTCAAGTATCATTCAAGACTAAAGAGTCCTGCTACATCAATAGATCGCCTTATATAAATGAGAGAGACATCTCTAAACTATTAAGTTGTAAACCCGAAACGAAATCATGACAACGGAACAACGGATTCTGTCAATAAATGAACACCATAATTATTGAAATACTAGCTTTAATTTTTGAGAATACATTTAAATAAAAACAGGATAGCTTAAAAATATAAATAATAATTGACAAATTTATTGAATTTTAATAATGAAAAATATCAAAATTATACCTATATACCTACCTACAAAACCTACAAAATACCTTAACAAAATGCATATCAAACTAAAAAACCTCTAAAAACATAAGGAAACAGCTGACGTTCATATTTAGATATCGACGTATGCCAAATTATAATAAGTATTACATATACTCATATAAATAAGTATACCATTTTCCAAAATAGGCTGCAGTTCCTCTATATACGATATAAACTTATCTCTCTCGGAACTTTGAAATAATTCTATTTAAGTTCAAAGTAGTTAGTAAATATTATAATATTTCGTGTTATCAAAGACTTGCAAAAGATTTAATTAAAGGCTTTATGCTCAGAAATGATACGAACGTGTATCAAGTCATAAATATATCATAGGTCCTTCGCTAAGCGGTCGTAAGTGTTTAACGGTATATGAGTTTGATTCAAGCGAAACAATATTGTCGGGATTTCATATCGAGTTATATAGTCATACTTGATTTTCACCCTACAATTCAATCATTAAACGTCTACTCCATGTCATAATAAAAAGCAGGTCATATTCTCAAGCCGAGAGATAACTCAATTAAAGCAAGCTTTTATAAAATTCATATTTTATTCCATAGCAATACCTCTTGTCTTACGCCCACTTAGGCTGTATTTAAGCAGCTGTTATCATAATCAGTGCGTCACAATTAATTTCTTTGATATTGCGTGTGGCGAATCTCTTAATAGCTTAATTCATTATAATTTCGATTTATTTTACATATTATTTATTAAACCGAGCTTATAGTCGCGCCGTTCTTCGACAAAGATAGATTAAATGAGTTGTCGATCGTTTAAAGAATGGTCAGGGTTGTCCCTACATCTTAAATACGAGGTAGGTATTCCTTGTTACACAGCACGTTTTTATTTTTAATATAACTGGAGTAAATTATATGATTCACTTTAACGCCGTTATAATTTATAAATCAATTAGAAAATCGGTAAAAATATCATATTGTAATGAAAATATTTTTACGTGTTTTTTGTGTGCGCTTAATAGAAAGTGTACCTACTTTTTAAATTAAATATCTAATGATTCGTTATAATCGAATTATAATCACGAAGCTATTCAAAGAAATATACATTCACATGGTAAACTACTTATAACTATTGTAACTATGATTTTTTAAAATATTCTTATATATTATGTTGTCGAAAATGCTTAGGTTTATAACGCAGAGTGCCTTTAGCCTGTATAATTATTATAATTAAATTCTTTTCCGAATGGGATATGGGGCAGCCTGGCCCGTAGTAGCTATCTTCTTTTCTTTCAATTATACATAGAGAAAATACTTACTTATTTATGAATAAAAATATTAATACAAGATACACGAAAGGGGCTGCCCCATCCCCCTCTTGGGAAATAGAAACGATTGTTATTGAAAAAATACCATAGACTTATGAATACTGAGTAAGCAGCAGCCCTAGATAATATTTGATAAATGTGAAAATAATATTAATATATTGTGATTATATCGAATACCTTAACAGTTATTAATATGGAAGTGAAAGGAGGTTTTAATGTGAATTCATACGTTTTGATGATAGTTTAATGGTTTACTGTTCGTATTATTATGTGTAATTATCATGGAATATTTCGTTTTGTTTAGAACAATGTTAATATGATATATGATTTAATTACTTACGTGGGTGTTTAACGTTTATATATTAAAGGCCTTAATAGCTTACATTAATACCAATATATGGAAACAATAATTATTTCGTACCAATACGAACGCAAAAGTCAACTAAATTACCACAAAGTTCACCTCACTATATTTCTAATGGCAATGATAACGAAGAAAGATCGCTACTATCTTATATCATCTACTTACTGTTGTTTTACGCGCGATGACAACATATGGAAACATTTAGTGAACTTTCGAATGGTGTCATGTAAAATTATGGGCTCAATCGGTGCCAACAAAAACATGTCGTGATACTGAACGCTCTAATCCCTATAACCCCGGCCATCCCTCATTCGACAGAAAACATCTTGCGTCTAGAAATATTGTGAAAAGCTGTGCCATTAATCAGGCGCCATCTTGTTTCTCGCGCGCTTTTCCGACCACAGACAATCATTATAAACATGCCCACTGTTAATCCACAGATTATTCGTGAGGAGACACAAGCGGCGTTCGTTGGCATTTCTTCTTAATAATTGTAAATCTATGTCAAAACCCAACGACAAATACATATGTTGAGATTACTGGATGGATTAACCCGTTTCTCGCTGTTTTATGTTGCGCATTTGGTTCCCGTAGTGACGACTTACCGACGTATTGGTTTAATCCTCATAAATATATGGCAACATTTGGATGTTGACTCTTAAATATGGCTTAAAGTGTTTTTATTTATAGTGCACCTTTTGTTTACGGAGAACACTGAATTAATTGTATATAAAAATAAATGTGTTTATTTTGGATTATACTGAGAGTTTTTGTTAGCTTTTTTAATACAGTTTTATAAATTTATCGTAATAAATCTTTTTATTGCATTGTTGTATTAACATTAAATGTATGTTTTTTTAATGTTAATATTTAATTAAAATATATCCTTTTATAAATAATAACTAGTTCGAATTATAGTTCTATTTCGAACAAATACTTTCTTAAGCCCACTGTCCAGATTTTCAAACAACAATGGGATGAAAGAAATGACAGTCATCCGAAAATATTTTAATATTATTATGACAATTGCATTCATAATACGTTCAAAACTAATCTGCGAAAAACGGATTACCAACAATACGAAATATACGACAGAAGTCGGGCCACAAAATTGGTTAAAGTTGTGAGTATTCAAATCTAAACTTAAAATAGGGTGTAAATGTTATAGTTGTATTACGTCAATAGTTCGTATGATTTTGTTTAGTAAGCATTTCTTATATTATTAGTAGTAGTATTTTCAGTACAGTATATAAGTATCTAATAATAAGTAATTAATATAAAATAGGTAAGATCACGGCACGGACATTTGAAATATGAAACGCTTTCAGACTTAAAAATACACTGTTTACCTAACTAACTTGTTTAATAAAATCATTCCTGTTTCAGCTTTCATATTTTGTAAATTATCGCTATTTTAATGGCCACTAGTTAGTGAGTTTGTACACATTTTATTCGTGTTTATTTGTCCACATTTACCCTTTCACGGATGTTTTTATAATAATACAATAGAAATAAATCCCATAGTCAGGAAGTTTGTCATTTTCATAATATCAAATTTGAAGGGAAATAATGGAATTTATTTGAAAAGACGCAAACTTGACCGTGATTATTCACTGAACGTGAATAAATGTTATGATTAAACATATTCTTTGCTTTAAATACACCTTTAGAGGTAAAGGGATTAGTGTGGTACATTAGGATTGTGATTGAATGTCAGTCCACACCAAACGGGGCATGGGGCGGACCAATCTATTCGTCTGTTTCATTGAGTATTGGTAAAATCTAGACTTAACTGAAAACGAAACCCATTAGCGTTACTTTTTCTTTTGTGAATGCTATGCTTGACTCACTCTATACACTCTGCTACTTCTACCGGGTGAGCTATACTCATAAAACTACTTTAGGAGTACCAACACAACGGCATCAAGAAGGCTCTTGGGATGGCTTTCGTATTCGCATACACTTAATTGGCGGGAAAACCTTCTCCTCCTCGTAACTCCTCATCCATCTCACGAAAGAGTTCTTATGCTAGGCCTTTAACAGCCTCCTACAGCTCGTAGAAGGTATCCAGAGCAACAGAGAGTGTAGCAGTTTGATAACCACAGATAAATATGTTTATAAAAAAAACCAAAGACATCAAATGTTTTGTAGCTAGAAACGAATTGTAGGTATTGGAAAATAGTATGAGTTTTTTTTAAATTATATAATATTCAGGTTTAAACCTTCTCTGAACTCCCGCAAATATTTCAAGATCAAAATATTCCGAAATGAACATCAATTAATTTTCATACATATAACTAGTTCGAAATAAATATTTTCGATTCATTTCGAACAAATACACATTCATGCTCTACTGGCCAGTTTATACGACAATGGGATGAAAGAAATGACATTCATCCGAAAATATCTTAATATTATTATGACATGCATTCGTTCAAAACTGCGAAAAACGGATTACCGACAAGACCATTGAATCTGTATTTGTATAAATTTCATACACGAAATACAAATACAGTATAATACGACCAAAGATGAATACCAATTTTTATTACCACACGTTTACATTTTTTTTTATAGAACCGGGGGCAAACGAAACATACATTTGTTAGCCGTATTACAATGTAGAAGAGTCTTGTACTTGAAGGAAGTTAGGATAACTAACAAGTAAAATAAATATATGTAACAATAATTATTTATAATATCCGAAATGTTTATTATATTTATATAATATATTTAATATTTATTAAGTGTACTTGCCCCACACTAGACTCCCTGTGTCTCTTCCTCCCTATTACTTTATGATTTCTACATTTTACAAATGTATAATTAAACTATTTTTGCACAATACGAAATATTTTCTGTATTAGCATAGAACAGGTTAACAAATTTTTTTGAGATTTTTACGTATGTATTTACATAACAAACATTCACTACTGTGAGTTATTTACTGTGAATTTAGAAATATAAGTGAAAATTAAGTGCTTAAAGATGATTGTCCCTAATTGGTACTAAAAAGTTTTATTACTCTTGTGGCAGGTACTAGAAAAACCTACATGTGATACTGTGACACTTTTATAAATCGGATACCTGCCCTATACAATAATTGTCAACACTACACATATTTAATTCCCCTCGCAACGCTCTCAAAACATAACATCCTTAGAACACTATCAGACATTTAATGTCAGTGAAACAAAGCCACACATACAAATACACACGCACGCCCTCCACACATTATCTCTGTATAATTATTAAGACTGTAAACCGTTTGATTGGCGTAAAATATATATTGTATTAAGTTTAGCGAGGTTTTCTAAATAAATTAACTTAATATTGTGTTTCTTTATCACAGCGTAACACAATTAAACAGAAAGAGACAAAAATAAGACTTAGTTCTTCCAGTTAATTTTCTTACATCTTTATCCAGAGAATATAGTTATTTTTCATATGACTGGGGGTGAAGAAGTAAGAGGCTCTCCTAATGTTAATTGATACCGTTGCCCATATACACAGCTACAGCTTCCAAGTACATTGCCGGCCTCTTAAGAATTGGTACGCTTCTTTTTCGACTGAAACGCGAGTAGAACTGATTCTGGAACGACGGATGTGCTGGTGAATTTACCTTGGTGTTAGGCGGAATTTCAGGTTCGATCAACAAACTCAGCTGCAGTTATCAATCCAAGCAACTCCTTTAAACACTCTCTGTTCTGCTTCTCCGTTCCAAGTAATATAAATCCAAAACAAATTACTATTTGTTACCATAAGTAAAACGAATTATTTAGAATTGAAACAAACAAAACGAGTGTTCATACAACAATTACATATGAACTCTTCACTCTGATCTCATAACATTACCGAGAAATCAGTTTTGTTTAGTTCGCTTCAACCAGACGAACGACGTGTTTACTATAAACGTAATTATAATCAAACAGTTTTGAATTTATCTATTAATTGCAGGCTGGGAATAGCGCTGGTCAAAACAAACTAGAAAGGTTATGTTTATTTGTTAACACGTATCACAAAATGGCGGATTATTATATGACAATTACTTCTTAGAAATTTTGAATTATTTTGAACGTAAATTAATTATTAGTACATATAAATGTTTTAGTACTGTAACTCTTCGGTCTATATATATTTATTTCAACATCATAAATATTATAATAAATATATTATATGTTGCTCAATACAAGATTATGAATTTGTACAAAAATATTGCGATGACGTCACACCTTAATCTACTTATTACGACCTTACGCTTGGAGTCTTCGGGCCAGTCCATCATCATCAGTGGTTAGTCCATCATCTCTTTAGGTCAGGGGAAGAGTCTATTCTTTCAGGTATATTGAACATCTTCTGGCTAAGGTTCTGTTTACAAGATGCGAAACCAGGGCTGGCAGCATCGGTGAGCATAGAGAAATCATAAAATAACTTTTGATTTCTCTGAACGTTACTTGTTAGCAGTGTTTCATCGGAAGGTGTTTAGTTGTTTACGGCGTGGCGAGGTAACGAGAAGCAGCCGCGGCGACTTCAAAGACGTTCACGCACAGATCAAACGATCGCCGTCACCACAGGGTATTGGCGACAGTATAAATGTATGTAAAACGCTATGGATTTTATAAATAATTTAACAAAAGAAAGCTAATTTGAATCGTTCTAAAAACCTATTGCTAAAATAATTTAATTTAGATTTATAGTTTTCTAACGTGCGTGAAGTTTCGTAATACCACTATGAGGCCATTGTAATTGAGAAAAAAGAAAAAAAAGAAACCCCTTTTTTGAAAAAGCATTATTGATTTATATAGGAAACATTAAAATCCCAAGTTAGACCTTCAGTCTCTCTTAACTAAACTAACATTCCAATTTGCCAAATATGAGCTTTAAGCATAAGATGTGTACACTAAGCACGTTTCTGAAGTGACGAACTGTGCTGTTCTTGCAGTTCACCAATTGATCTAAGTATACTGTGGTCCTGTACCGTGCACTATCGATTAGTTGACTTTAATGTTATCTAATAGAGATATTATTTCAGATATTTTAGATACTTAAGTATTCTATAGGAATTCGATAGCTCTTTACGGTAAAGTGAACGGTGTGAAGTCATTGTAAATCATGATTAGAACTTAATTATAAATGCGAATTGAGAGAACAAATTAACTGGAAATATATTGGTATGGACATTCTTATTTTTAAAATCTATTGTCGATTTTCTTTGCTTATTCTATTAATGAACCTAATATATTTACGAAGGGAGAAAGATACCGCCTAAGGTCATGTGCTTAGCAGTCATAATAACACTGCGAGCGCATTTTAAGGAATGACGCCATCGTAGTGATTGTAGGTGTAGCTACATATAATAGTTGAACTAGTCTGTGTGAATAGTTACAGATTATTACGACTTATTTTTATATAACAGATAACAACGAAGTTTATACTTATCCTCTGTGCTTATAGCTACGCATAGGCTAATGATTAGGGCAGTTATCACTTTGAATAAAATGATAACCGTTGCCCATGGATTCCTGCAACGCTGAGGGCTAGCGGGTGTGTTAGTATTTAGCCAGTGGTAAAGAAAGTCGTATTAGTTTGTAATATATTTCTTTATTTTATCACAAAAGTGCGACGTAAACAAGCGTTTAAAAGCCAGCGGTGAAATGAAGTCGTTTAGAAATCCATTACAAAGAGAAATTTACGTTTGAACGATTTCGAAAACGATTTGATCCGATAAAATGACATTGTTTGCTGTAATTATACTATCGATGGACGATAGAGCCCGCATATCGAGTTACTAATGTTTTTAAATATTTGCGCAAAACACAATACGTGAAACACGATATTTTTCACGTAATCTTCGAATTACTCAAATGTTTACGCGAGCGTCTTTGTACGCATGAAAAATCACGATTATTTGTTTATCGTAGGTATATAATTATTGTCTCCATATTAACAATACCCAAAACATCTTAAAGAAAACAAGGTTGTCACTTTTACGTCTAGACCTGAGATTTATGTATCTATTTCGTGATCATTAGTTTCCTCTAGGTGAGACTTCAATTATTGTGTCTAAGGCATGTCTTATGATGATTTCCTTTAACGTTCTAACGAGTGGTTAATGCACACATAGAAAGTCTATTGATGCACAGATGATAGAAACTAGACATAATGAGAGAAGCACGCAGATGTCACTAGGCCCTAATAACATTATAAACAAAAATTCAATTCGCTTGTTCCCAATGCTGTTTATAAGATGCTGTGGCTAAGATTTTCCATGTCATTAAGTTTTATGTATTTTAGGTGAATATATCTATCTTTACCTGTACAAACATTGATTAATAGGATATGTATCAATTTTTATATAGAAATGTATAGAAAAAATATGAAGTTCAAGCTCATAATTATAGACGAATTATAATGTAATTCTCATGCGAGCGCTACATATTTTCAGTTAGTTATGGCTATTAAAGTACATATTAAAATGAGTAAGAATATACGACTTGAAGACACAAAATAAGAGCCCCGGATTCAGGGGAGGAGGGGACTCCCACAGTTGAGAATTTTTAATAAAAAAATATACTGGGTTTCACTTAAAATGAATTTTTGGAAATCTCGATTAAATATTTTTACCCTTTTTGGAAAATGATTTAGGGCTTGGGGTCATTAACTTCTTTGCTTTCCACTCTTACATTTTCCAAGCAAATAACCAAGTACATATTAATCACTATGATATCAGAGATGGTCAAATTGGTGTCCCTTATTGTGAGTAGCTGGAGTCCAATTACTTGAGTTAACCTCCGCGCAGGGGTCACAATCTAATCTAATAAGTGAGCTGATGAGACCACAGCGCCTACGCTACACCTACGCCTTGGAGTTTGATTAAATTGGGCATAATGTTATGAAGGATGTCATACAATGCAGTCTCTTTATTTATTTATTTATGGCCACCAAGGCCACAGATATAATAAAATAAATAATTTATACAAATACCAATCAATCTATGGTCTCGTAAAAATCTGGCGTGAACAAACATAACGCATAAAATTAAGTATGTGTACAAAGATAAATCACAGAAAGAAGACCTTAAATTACAAATTATACCAAGATAAGATATTTATAACCGTATCCTTTAATCGGATGGGCGATTCGAAAAAATACCAACATTTTTGAGGCCTATGACTAAAATATTAAATAATGTGTGCAATTGTATGTAATGGGTGCTTGGCACTTATACATTGATAACTATAGAATTTTATTGTTACTAAGTCTCGAACTAACGCTGCGAACGTAAATTATTCGTATTGGTAATGTACAGTAATATTCTTGAGTCTGTAAGATTAGCCTTTTTAGTTTTAGTTAGTTATTAATATAGTTTTTTTTATTTTCTCTAGATTAAGGTTCTATAGATTAATATAAATATATTTTGTTTTTTATATAACTTCTGGTTATGCACTCATCATTTTTATTTATTGTTTTCTTTTCTTACTAGGGTTGCCTGGAAGAGATCGCTTGTTAGCGATAAGGCCGCCCGTTGCATCCCATTGTAATCTATATGTATTGTGTTATTTGTGTTTCTTTCTAGCAACGAAGTGTGAATAGATAAATAAATAAATAAATAATTTTGTAAAGGGAAAAAAACTGTTAACTATAAATATACTTTCATTTTAATCCTGACTAAATACTCCAAAATTAAAAAAAATGTTCAGCCGCTCGAAGCCGAGACAGGGTGCCAAAGTATTACCAGTATAAGTGCATGGTTTCATTGTTAATTTTACTTAGTTGACGTAATTTACGTTAAAGAAGTATTACGAATATTGCACCTTGATGAATTCCTGAATAATTCCCCACATTTGCAATTTAAAAAAATGTGCAGCCCCTCAAAGCCGAGTAAAGCTGCCCCAGTATTCTGACAGTTTAAAGTTTGTTAGTGCGTTTCGTTATTTCTTTAATAATTTTTCTGAGTTGATTCCTTAGTTAGACTTTTAAGAATTATATAAAATCCGCTGTTACGAATACTGCCCCTTGATGAAATGTTTTATATTTTAGAATTGTTACGCATTAAAATTGCGACAAAAAATGTTTGTAATCATGAAAGTTATAGAACTTATGTTACATGATCTCTTTGCTTTCTTGCCTACCAATATAAACCAGATACGAAAAACTGTCTACTATGGGAGTTATATACATACTTCAAAAGAAGTCAAAATTGCGTAAATTAATTGAATTCATGCATCGAGCCGCTAGTTAGCGCTAATGTTTGTGCGTTAGAGAAATGCTCGTGTCGGTCAATATTCATAATTGAATGATTTTAAACTGGGAGCGATTAGTTCGCACCATCGCACCCTCGTCCGGCTAAAGAGGACTTAGCGACACAGGGATGAACAACATTTGGACACGGAGTTCTTAAGCAAATTGTAAAATAATAGAATAACCGTACGAGCTTATTATACAGCTATCGCGAGCCCTCTGACACAGAGTATCCATGGGCGGCGTTATCACTTATTATCGGATGAGTCTCCTGCCTGTTCAATAAAAAACCTGCATTTTTTCTATTTTATTTTATCCCATATATATTAAATTAAAAGGGGTTTAAACACGCATGCATAGAATAAGCTTATAGCTATTCTTTTTAGAATAACATACAGTATTAACCTAGTACTAACCTAACATAAGTGTCTCTTGACTACTTACGGGGGTTGTCTCATAGGTACTCATTTATTGATGTAAAAATTTGAGAAACAATAAAAAAATTATATTTAATTTAATGGTAGGATTGTTTGGACCAAATCTTATAAAATAACTATCAATAAAGTAGGAATTGTAACCATGGTTACTACACCATACAAACCAGGTTTTATAAAGCCCAGTAATGATTAAATTCTTACGTTTAAAAAATTATATACTAATCGATATTTTATATCTATAAACAATTACGGTAAAAATAGGGATTCTTTAAATTTGTTTTTATTTGTCGACTAGAACATTCTGGATGTATGATTTAAAATATTACGAATGTGGTACAGCTGAAATTCTAAGTTATATGTTAATCGCGGGAACTTTCAAGAGTGAAACGAAACTGTACTATAGTTAATATTGGACTATACTGGCTTCTATCAATCTAGAGTTATTGAGAGAAGCGTAGAACGAGGCACTGTGTTATATTTTATGAATAGCTGTACTCAGATGTATAATTGTGATTTTATTAACTTTATATTTTTGAACCTATTTCCACAGCAAGATTCCATACCCCTGCATTGACCGGCAGCAGCCCGCATGTCAGAGTAATACAGCAATTATAATAAGTTGTCGACGCCGACCGATTGGGTTCAGCCATTAGTGTCCGCACTGCCTCCCCTAGATATCCTGTTTAAAGTTGAGACGCTTTCTCATTTTCTTTAAAAATAACTAGCAAGTAAGGAGAAATTGGAATATATTACTAATAGTACTTCTAGAAGCTACTTCTATAAAATCTAGAATCTAGAAAATAGGCAAATTCTATAATAGTAATATTTATTACGTATCTTGGGCAGATTTGAAATGGATAATGAAATATGTTTACAGAACTCCTGCGCACTTTACGATAGTGACTTGCCGGAAACTGCTATAATTGTACAGAAGATTCATTTGCCATGGTGACACTCCCCTTGAGCCATGCAGCAGACAGATATGTTTGTTACTATTATATTATTTTACTTAAGGCAAGTTGAAAAGATTCTACCGGGTAGTCTCTTTATTAAAACGCGAAGAAAAAATTATCAATAAAAATTTTGTACAGACTATTTTGACTAAATTTATTCAAAGAAACACACTGTATTACAAATTCTATATAACATAATTTTATAATTAACCAACTGTTGCAGCAGAAAAAAACCTTTCGTTTTGTCATAGGGCAGGTTGAGAAGAAGTTGCATGTTTGGCGAAGAAAGTGTGTAATTTGGGTAGCTTATATAATATATAGGTTTGTGTAGTGTAGGATTATGTAGTATCGTCGGTGTTTGATTCAATAAAGTCGGCATATTAAGTATAATTTTCTAACCGTCAAATTTGTGTTGTGTTGTACAACTTTGAAGTTGGTTAGCAATATATAGGGGATACCATATTGGCCACTGGTAATTTGCGCGGTTTATTACTTAGTAACGCGCTAATTGCAATACAAATATAACAATAAAAAAATGTTTGACGATAAGCAAACATTTTGTCTACTTCAACCTAATTCAGTACTTTAACCCTAACTAACCCCTCTTCAATGAAGGGCCTTAATAGGCCGTGATAGAAAATAGTCGCGTAATCCCTAACCCTTCTACAAGATTCGACACAGTGGTCAATGCGACCGAAACGGATTGATATAGTTCACGTCAAGTTAAAAGCGTAAGCGATAAATTTATTTTATTGTTTCGTACTTGAATGTTACATAAAAATATTGCTGCATTAACAGACCAGTAATTTTGGGGTCTCACGAGGCACAGACGGTACACCTGTATGAAGGTTTTAATAAATCTACAGCAATTGTGCTGTAACCAAAATGGTGCTTTCCAATTTCTTCCAAAATTGTTTAAAGAATTTTAAAGGTAATAAAAAGATTTCTTTAGAGTGTTATTAAAAATAGTTTTTTTTTATTATTTCATTTCAAATAGTCTTAGATAAGTGTGTGACCTATCTCAGTCAGTTTGCTGTTGTTTTTAGATATTTTGAGAAGGCGTTACGCTCTGAAAGACAGACGCATGCACTCTCTTCGGCCTTTCAATACATATGAATTCATTAGGCATTCATTAATTAACTAGCATTATTATTTCTTTATACGTGAGTGAATAAAGTAAAGTAAAAATAATATTCTCTATTATAATATCCCGTTGACCGTTGAACCGTACATTTTAGTCATTCGAGCCGGATTTTGCCACGCTTATAAAACTAAAGCTTAAGTGAGCACATTGTTTATTCTTGGCTCGTACAAAACCAAAAGAAATATTTTTTAAAAGGCTGCGTTAATACGCTCTAACTTATGACTTAAGATGGAAATCATTCAAAGATAACCCTTCAAGTTCAACAGGTCATCGGAGCATCGCGCGGGTGTTTCGTTCAGTTGACGAGTGATGGGTTAGATGGATGCGGCGGCAATTAATAATAATCAATTTAATTTGAACGTAAATCAACAATAACACGTAAAAATCATTTATCAAATAAGCCATTTATTTAATTTCAATTGGGTGTAGATAAATGAAATTGATTTCAATTGAAAGTATTATTTATGTGGGTTTGAAGAATTTTGCGCTTCTCCTAATTAAACATGTACAATACAACTAAATTTTTAGCAAGTTTTTCTTCGTTACATGACATAAAGACCGAACCAATACGTTTTAGGTCTCCCAAGAAAAGATCGTACTCTTAAAAGTCAGCAACGCACTCGCAAGCCCTTTGGCATTGAGATTATCTATGGGCAGTGGTATCATTTAACATCACATGAGACACTAACACACTCCTGCACTCTGCCCATCAACCCCCTGTTCTATAAAAAACAAAGTACGGGGCAGATGTTGGATGTTCAGAATTCTTCATGATATTAATCACAAAACGCTGTTCTAAAAATACTTAGTATGGTAGTAGTTTCTTTAGGTAGTTATACTAGATTCTTCTTCTTTTTCAGGTGCCGCTTGAACTGCTACTTGCGCTAGTCTAAACAGTTCCACAGCCAATGTGATGCCGGTCCACTTCCGTTACACAACCACGACTCCTTCCATCTTTCAACCCGTCTTACCTTGAACTTTTACCATTAACAGCTACAAGTCGTATCGATGATGATGCAAAATGTGACTGAGATATGCGATTTTTCGTATTTTAACAGTCTGCATAAACTTTCATGAGCGATTCGTTGAAGTACCTACTGTTTTATACACTCTTTGGATCCAGCTGATGTAAAACTTGCTGAGGGTAACATCACATCTCGATTTTTATTCTTCATTATTTTAATATTGTGTTGTGAGTATTATTAACAGTGAATCCACTAGAAGAACCCATATACCATATCTCCTTAATGAGATAAGCTTTATCCTGGTCGAGTAAAAATCTCTATTTCAGCCAATATTTATTTTACATATGACAAAGTATCTTCTTTAAATCGTCCTGTATATCCTATTTGGCCTCCATAAGCAGTATTCCACGCATCTCAAGCCGTCCTTTTGTTAGCCTGAGAAACAGTTTACATCTATTGAGACAACAATGCCCGATACGGGAGCATTGCCGTCCAATCTGCTTGTCGTATTCAGACGCAATTGAGGCACGACCTTTCATAACTAATTGTGTTAACTTGTTAAGTACAGGCAAAACTACCAAGTTGTTAAGCCAATTTGGAGATGTTTGGATATTGAGAATTGCTTTTCGTTAGCCGTCTCTTACGCCGTAACCTACTCGATTTGAATGCCTACGTAAATCTACGTAAGTAAGAAACGTTTTAGTTTTAAATTATTTAACGAAATAAGCTACCACTACAGATTACTCCAATTGAAAATTAAAACAATTCATAAGTAATAGAAAAAATGCACAACATTAAACAGTGATAAATTAAAATATATATACTTTTTTAATATGGCTTTTATTTGTGCCATCTGGGCACAAGGTACTTCCCCAATATTTACAAATAACTATTTCCTACAGTATAGGAGTGACATGAAGCAGACCATCAACCAACAATAAAAACGTCTGTTAATCTGTGCATAATAATGATTCAATGTACAAATAAAGTATTCCGTCAGTGGTTCCATAGTGCTAGTATTTTAATCAATTTACTATAGTGTTCTGAAGAACTGGTTTATCTCTATTCATTACTGCATGTTATAATTTCACTATTCACCCCACCACGGTGGTTGGAAGTCCACAGCCCGCTGGGCAATTCTATGAACTATCGAATCGGCTTCCAGTGAAGGCCTTTCATTAACAAGAAATTTAAAAAAAAAAGACTTCCCTCTTAAAGGCCGGCCACTCACCTACTAATATGCGTTTGCGTTTTTATGGACTGTGGCTTGTTTACAAAAAATAGCGTCAATTTCCTAAAAATAATCTTTAATAAGTTATGAAAAAGTCACAAAAACTGTACGGGATTTTGTAAGAAATATATTTTATATTAACACAGGCACATAGGTCATACTGCCAGTGGTTACAACGAGTAATTGAGATTCTCAAACGCAATAAGTGATGTCAACAAGATAAATTAAATAATGAGTATTTATGGCCCTCCGTGTGCACTCACGAATCCCGCATCAGTTTACGGGAATACACAAAATATTTCTATTGTTATTAATAAAGGCAATCTGTAAAATTCTATGGTCTGATCGTAAATCGTACAATTACGAATCGTAGCAATTAGGTACTTTAGACTGAGATTAGTGTCGTACGTCGTAATATATTTTAAAATATGTCTTGTGTTTTCACAGTAACATCTTTGATATCCACGAAATATAAAATAAGAATGGCGTTTTTTCTGAATTACTTCTTCTGAATTTAAAACTTAAATTCGCGCCATTTTTTGCAGTAGGTACGCCATTTTGGTGTTGTTGTACACGGTGATTAAAAATTTACTTACATTTTCACAAGTTAAACACTTTCAATATTAGCGTGTTCAAAAGGAATTTTAGTAACAATGCACCCAGCCCTCATAAATGTAATTCAATCAAATCTATTATCACAAATCCTCAGTTTAGGGAATTGCTACAAATGGCCGATTGATTCCCGGATTGTAACATTCTTGTGATTTGATACTGATGCGGGATGTTTGTGTACAATTTACTTCATTTTTGGCTATTAACGAAAATTACTGTACACAAATCGATGGTACTATTGATTACTAGATACTGTAAGATTTAAAACGCTGATATTAAAGTAAATAAAAATAAAATTTTATAGGAAAGTTTTTTTCTTTTTCATACTCAATATTTTTGGTGTCATACTGTACACAATGATTTACATAATGCAATAATTAATATATTGCGTGATAAGTGCGGATCTCTGACATACGAATATAGTGTCAAAACATTAATGCCGAGATCTATAGAGCGAACTTACACTTTGCTCAGACTAAACTATCGAGTTAAGTCATATTTGGTATTTATAGAGCAAACTACGAATCTCTCGGAGTGTTGGCTTAGCTTAATCTCAAGTCCACGAAATCGACGACTTACCAAAAACTTTGACTATAAGCTTAACAAAAATAATAGCCCAAAATTTACTTTGCCATCATATCTTTTACTTGACTTTTTATTTTGTGGTATCTGCCCTATAGCAGTGACATATGTTGACAACAAAATTCAAACTAACTTCAACTCTCGCTTCAAATCTGTTATTTTCGTTTGCCTAAAAATATTAATATCTTAGATATTTAATCTTCTCTACCGTGTCACATACTGTAAGTATCTACACTATCTATAAATATCAATATGCTGTAAGATAAATACAAAGATCTTCATACACTTCATTCACTAATTAGGTATAAGCCCGCGGCAAAAATTTAATGGTTATCTTAGCCAATAAAAGACATTCCTAAATGTTTACTTATTAGACTGTTTACTTTTTTAGCTGGTACTGATCATGACAATAATAGTGAAAGCTGGAGACCAAAGAGGGCAAGAGCGTCCACTATAGATGCCACATTTAAATATGTAAATCAGCCGGGAACAAGCCGCAACTGGACTGAAGAAGCTGGGTTGACGGAAACCAGTGTTGAAGTCACCACTAAAAGTCAATCAGCAAGCAGAAAAAATAAACCTTCATTTGAGGACCTTAAAAAAAATTGCTGTGGCAAGAGTTGGACAACAACAAAAGAAAATATGAGATAGAAATGGAACATTTAAAATTAAAAAATCAGTTAGAAATAGATTCTTCAACAAAAAAATAAATTATCATTAGAAGCTTTACAGTTAAAAAAAGAATCGGAAAATAAATTATTAAAATACAATAAGTTTTGTTTGATTTTCTTTATTACCAAAAACGTAGTTAAATTGGGCAATCACAGATTGCCGGAATTCTAGACCGGTATATTTCATTGTTTCTGTGTTCTTCAACTTCTGGTGTCTGATCAGCAAGATCACCATCGTCATAAGCATCCCATCTCTCTATACCTATATTATGCAGTACAGCACAAGCAATATTTATATTACTGGTATTTGTCAATTTTGACCGTAGTCCTAGCTTCATTTTGGTTGTGTTCGTTCCGAACATATACTTTTGGTATTCGGGGATTCATATCGGCTGCAGTTCCTACCCTTTCAATGTTTTCTATTAAAGATAGAACTCTCTCTCTATATTCTCCATTATGTCACTTTCGATAAAGCTAGGTACAGGTCCAAGTCAAAGCCAGTCGTTGTTTTAAAGTATAATTAAACATTTGTAACAGCTCAAACAAAGAGAAACAGCAAAAGTGAAGAAGCGATTGAAAATTTTGAATTGTAAATACAAGTTGTCATAACAATGCGATCCGTTCTACATAACAAAAAATTATTGTCATCTCTGTAATTATGTCATTTAACTTTTAAATAATTTTTCTAAAGGTAAACTTGTAAAATTCTAGTTATTGCAATAATGAAATAAATAGATATCAATAAATGTGTACCGTTTTGGACATTTAAATATTTGTTATTGTTATACTTTTTTAAAGAATAATAAAGAAGGTATTCCGTGAAATGAAACATCACTTTGTATTTTGTCATTTTCTGTCTTAGCTTGTGCTTAGCTTAATCTTACCGTTAAAATGTCTATAAATACCAAATCATAGTTTATGCTAAGTGTACACTAAGCTAAGTTTTTCGTTAGTACAGTTTGAGCTAAGTCAAAGCGCGCTCTATAGATCTCGGCATAAGAATACTAAGACTATTAATTAACATTACTTTAGTTCAAGCTATTCACTAGTATTGTAGAAACTTAAGTCAATATAACATTACTTATTAGCCATAATTATTATATTCGCTAGATTGTAATTCATGTAAAGTCGCACTCTTCCTTGTGCACTTTGTAGGGAAAAAATGCAACGATACACTAATTAAAGTCCTATATGGTCATGGATTTATTTAGAAAAGTCAAGTTTTATTACGTACTTTATATTGTCTTGTGTGTGGTTCGTGTAATTAGTATAATTGTATTAAACAGGATAGAAGCAATTGGAGACCGGAAGGGAGGACCACCGACTTTGTTCACTTCAAAATAATTTCACTGGGAAACCTACAAAGTACTTAATAGGGGAACGATCTTTTAGATTACATTTATTCCCAAATAAATGGCTAAAATTAATTCAGCGGATTACATCGTACTCAGTACAATGTCTTATGTCATAATTTATTGTCCGTGGTATAATAATGATGCAATTTGAAACCACAGCCATACAAGTGCTATAATTTCTCCATAATTCTAGAATTAAGGATTGACTCATTCGATTCCGGAGCGGCCGCGCTCGCGACGCTGACCGCGTGTAAATGTTTACGCCTCGCGCCTGCTACCACTCATCGTTTTGACAGGTCACACACACACTCACGCACATTAAACGTACAAAATCACAAGTACCATACACAACATAAACAGCTCTATAGCAATTTATATAGAGTTGATTATACATTGGTTTTGTAAAGTCGTTTCAGATGTTCCGAAATTCAGCCTTCATAAATCGTAAGTATTGACAAACGAACTATACTTAATCTACATTTAATTGAAGTTCAATCGTGCTACAGCTGTAATAAGGTCGATTTTCGTAATTTATGCTACATTTTCATACGTTTTCATGCAGTTCAAACGAGTTATATAAGTAAGAAGCCCGATCGAAGATCAAAGGGTTTCTGATCCGCGCCGACTCGACCGGCCGTGAGCAAATCATCTTGATACTTAATTAACTTATTATACGTCTTATAAATTATACGATATATTTATTTTTCACATTCATTACTCTTTTTATTAATACGACGACAGTTTTAAGTTTATGCTTCGTTACGAAGTCCCGATGAGGAATGTTTGAAAGTTTGTTTTATTTTTGTACTTTTGTAAATGAGTTAGAGATATCACGGTTTTTTGTCGTTATAATATGCAATAATTCTTCAGAATAAAAAATTGAATTGTTTCTTATGGTGTATATATTTTATTATTCTCAACATTTGAAATATACTAAGAGTTGAAAAACATAAAAAAAACTAGGTCAGGGCTGAACTGAAGGGCAAAGTTAATTCGAGAAGTAAAAACCTAAAGAGTAAAAACAAATATATACATATAACATCTAATCTTAAATTTATGAAACTAAGCAATCACACCCCAGGTTATACAAATAACACTTCAATTGTAATTGCAATTTTGGGTATATATTCGGGTTGTATGAAGATAGATTTTATATTTGAGATTTGAGGATAACAAACCTTTATTTAAGATCATCTATCAAAAAATTTGTATTAGTGAGATAGTAGGCTAACCTGGTGTTAGGTGATACCGCCGACCATGTTCACTCTCAATGCCAGAGCAGTGAGTTGACGGACTTTTAAGAATTCTTTTCGAGAAGGACCCTAAGTCGAATTGGTTCGGAAATAATTTAGAGGGCAGCTGGTTCCACAAAGTGGTAGCCAAAAACTGCTTTGAAAAATGCTCAGTTGTGGAACGGCGGACGTCGAGGTGATACAGGTGGAATTTCGTATTCTGCCTCATGCCTTACTTCAGTTTAATTTCATTTGAATAAAGCCTTAAAAAGTAGGGTTAATACGCTATATCTATATTAGAGTAATCGAGACAATATCTGATATAGAAATGTAATCCTGAAAAAGCATTAAGACTAATAGAACACAGTGTATTCAGCATCTCTTTGATGTGGCCGCTGTTTACGCCATGCTCTGTGTTTGCTATTAAACAAATCCACTCGATCGCCCGATAGCAAATGATGCCGCCAATACATAAATGATCACCGAATACCCTACATTTGACTTGCTATGTGTCTTAACATACAAGGTCTTAACATGAAATAATAAGAATATATAATTAATAATAAAAATGCATTACGTATTATCTAGCGTAGAAATACGAAAAACTAAAATTCTATTTTAAAGTTTTCTCAACAATCAAGTTATCTCCCTGTGGGTTAGGAAACACTGGTCTAGAGTATGTCCTTTAAAAAAATTGTATTTGAAAATTACACTATTGTTTTAGAGACATTGTACATAACTTGTCAATACTATAGGTACGTAGGTACTAGTTCAAGGAACATGCCAAGATTTTAGCTCTTTCTTTTTTAACCACCTGAATAGACTGGTTATTAGATGTCTTTTTGAGTTCAGTCTTCCGCGTTACCCCTGGTGTCACCGTGAAGTGTGAACCTCTAATTTGGTCATCAACTTTCATTTAACCTTCAATACTACGAATAAATATGGATATCATAAAAACTAATCAAAAAAGGATATTTCGTGTGATTTTTAAGGATTTACAAGAAAGGAAATCATATCTTTAAACTTATTGAGAAGTTTATACGTTTCGCGGAAATTTTGGAAATAAAGATTTCGGTATTGGTTTCCACTCATTGATGTTTATCAAACATTTGCGATCGACGCAACATGTTGCCGAGTTTGGTCCAACACGCGATATTGTGTGTAAACAAAATGTTATAGTTTCTAAGTCAATTTTTGGTCTAAACTAAAAGAAATAGCTATTGATGCTGTAAAACATAGCTTTGAGAAGGCTTTGCTTGGAAGCCCAACTGCCATAATTGAATGGGTTCTTCAAGAAAACAATCTTTTTCATTTACAGAACTTTCGTTTAAGTGTATGTTGTGGTTGTAACTGCTCCGCAGCATAATGCTGAGGAGTAGACTGTTCCACAGTGTTGGTCATTCTTCCAAAGACCACAACAGCCAGTTTAACATTAGAAACAGACATTATTCATATATCATGATGAGTCATGTCATATCCATTTGCCGATCCCGACAAAGGACATATTTAGAGCCATTCTTGCCCCTTCTTGCGCCACTCTTAAACAATCCTTGCCTGCAACCAGTTTTATTTTATCTTCCCATAACTCAGCTCCAAGATTCCAGCTTCAGTGCTAAATTTAACACGAACGAATAGGCGAGGAGTTCGCCCCCCCTGCCCCTATTCATCGAAAAAGGGGTACTTCAATTTAAATATAATAATAATAATAATAATAGCCTTTATTCAATTTAAATATACGCTTCTGCAAAAACAAAAGCTTTTCAAATGATTATCTTCTCCTTTTTATCCGGTGCACTCTTGACACGGCAGTCGTGGCACTATGTAGTAGAGGAAATACAAGGGGTAGATGTGATGCGCTTCACGATCCGCCATCGTTGCCGATTAGAGGTCATTCAAATCATTCAAATGATTATATAGAACATCTGAAATCTGTATAAGCGTATGACTTACACCCCGTCGGCGTACTCCATTCGCCTTTGAAGTGTTTTCGAGATATTTACGTAGTGTTTGTTTATTTTCATATTTGCGGTGGCCCAGAACTTATAAACTACTGAACAGTTGCCCAACTACATAACTCATGCTTCCGAGACATTACTGCTTTACGACCGCAGGAAAGGTCACTGCCTCTAACCTTTGGACGAGTGACGATATCCTGACGTTGGCACGAAAGAGATTAGGTTTGATTTGGCTGAATGTGAACAACAAAAGTGTAGCGAAATGTTTCATTAAGTTTTAAAGAGATTAAGGTTTTACAGATATTTAGTTACTTTTATATCTTTTAGGTAAAGTACTTTTTCCATTTCGATTTTTTTCTTACATTTGATAAAGAAGAAATCTACTGTAAATTCAAAACAAAGGAAAAATGAAATTCAAGTAATAATGAATCAGTTTTTAGTATTTTTTAATGGGATCAATGTGATCACGAATTGAATACATAAATCGCATAAACGCAACACGTACAGCTAATATATTATTAATGAAAATCCTCGATTATGACAAAGGGAGATCGTATGGCTTCCATTATTAAAGAAACCTTAAAAATTTAATATAAACGTTATAAAGGTAAGGTATTGTCCGAAAATAAGGTGGCAAGTTCCCACTTAAAGATTCCCTCGCCACACCAAATATGATCAATTCTGAGACTAACTTACCTAATCATTATTCAATTTATTCTAATTTATATATTTTTTATAGAAGACCTATATGGGCTACCGACTCATCTATTCCAGCTCCCTGTCCTGTGCCAGTGAAAGCCATTTTCAGCGCTTTAAGGCTCACATTTCGGAGGCCAAGACACTTTTTGGGTCGATTAGCCATCGAAGTTATCAAGATAGAGACATCCCCTACTTATTATTTATAATTGTGGACTATTCGATATTAAATTTTTGTAAAGCTTAGTTCTATTTATTTAGAATAGCACCAGTACTTGACTAAAATAGCAACGTTACCATTTATTCGTGAAATTAGTTCGAACAATATTGTTCTACATTACGAATTACGATCATGGCACTATATTTATGATTGGATGAGCATGTAAAGCTGGTAGATCTGCGTCCTCTCATATTTAATTAATCTCAGACTTCCCTCCCCAGTATGAATGCTATGGAATGGCTGAAGCTGGCCAGTGCGTTATATTTTCTGCATCATGGACAGACAAAAATGAAATTTGTAACATTTAATTGCTAACATTATATCGGATTTTTTGTCTAGAATTTAATTAGTTAAGAAAGTAGACATAAGCCAACCAAACGGTCGGATGCCAGAAGACCGAAGCATGCTCCATTATCGACCTTTACGACTCTATCAATTTGCGAGAATTGGCACAGAACAGGGAGCGGGAGATATTTCTGTGTGGATCGTAGAGCCGAGTGAGTGTGTACGAATAAAATCCTTAATCATAAAAAAGTTTCCAAGCGCACGCTAAAGAAATATTTATTTTCATTTCACAGCAACCACCATTTGTAATATTTACAAATCATAAAGTTATTATTACTTTCAAAGAACATGTTATCAAATGATGTTTATTGAATTTAAAGCGAATAAAACCAACAACGTTTAATATAAACGACTTTGTATAATGGATGTTTTTTCATCGTGAATCTGTCGATACGGAAAACGAATATTTCCGATCATCAAAGAAATCAAACGGATGTTAGTTTAATTTTTTGTCCTGATAACAATTTATTTTTAGTAAATTATACTTAAATCACTTATTGGTCTAAGTTGTAAGCTATATCTTAGCTACGATACTTACAATTCGTTAGAGTTAGATTTTAATAATACTTCAATACTAAATTGACTGGTACCTAGGTAACACTGAAGATATTTAGTAAATGACCCTTCATTTCTCTTCTATGGCGGTGTGTAACAAGATTTTTAGATTTGCCAAAATTTCACAAAAAAAATGACAAATGAATGCAATATACTACATTAAGTTACCATAGAGTTCTAAAATTGAAATTGAAAAAAGTTTTCTTTAGCAATGTTTCTAACTGGCCAGTTCTAAACATTTTTAGTGTTACCCATGTAAAGGCCAATGAAATGCTCCTTTAAAAGCTATGTTGTCCTAGTGGCTCCAGTGCGCGACTGTCATCCCAGAGGTCGTAGGGTTGACTACAGGCTGTGCACCAATGGACTTTCTTTCTATCTGCGCATTTAATACTCTGAATGTGAGGGGAAACATCGCAAAACGGCTTGCCTTAGCCCAAAAAATCGACGGAGTTTGTCACTCACAAGAGTGTCAGTGTCACAGTCACAGTGATACCTACCCCTAACTATACCTATCACTATATTGCGCGGCTCGACTTCATCGATTGAGCTTGAATACACGACTGCTGTTGATGAGGATTTAATGATAGTGTATAATGACAAAGCTATGGAGAGGCACTACAATTATATATCCCTAGGCTATTTTTTATACGCCAAATCAGGCCAGTCCAGAAAACGTCGCAACAAGCAATTTATATATATATATATTTATGCATGCATATAGCATGGACTATATATATATATATATATATACATATATATATATAGTCCATGCTTAACCCTCTGTAAAAGATTGAAGAGGAGAAAAACAATACTGCTACGAATAAAGTGACAAAAATCATTTTGTCTATGGTTAGGAGGAATATTCAACTGACGATCGGCGACAAATTTTACGGCTTAACATAAGAAAGTGTATCTAGACATACGGAGCCGAAATGTGGACGACAAAATCATGTATTACAGCGTTTTCGTTCGCCTGAATATAACGGAAACTGTTGTTTAGTGGCAGGTGCAATTAAATCATTTCAGGAAGTGTGTACTGTTTACAAATTACTTTATACCGCCTTTGATCAGCCGGCCGACCATTACCGCCCCCTATCGTTTCTTTAATGTCGGATTGTTTAGATTTACAATCAATGTTTAATATACGAATTGGTTACATAACTTTTATAAAGATTTTGTTAGTTTATTATTAGCGCCTGTTTCATGTGTAGTGATAAAAAATAACTCTTTCTCACAACAAGGAGAGCGTTTGTGTGTGAATGTGGTCAGTTTCTGGACCAATTTGTAATATATACATAATATACATACTAATACTATAAAGATTGAATATTGAAAGATTTTTATTTATTCTTGTAACGAATACCCTGAAAAAATAGTGACCCTTTTAAAAAAAATGTTTTGATATTTCAAGCTCCATTCTATCTTAGTAACATAGCTATATTTATTTTAAAAATTAAAAAGAAATGTTTAATAAATAATAATACATAAAAATACTGGTGTCCGTTAAAATACAGTCCGCTGATTTTTATTCTTTATTCTATACTGAATAATTTTTATAATAAAACGTCGTCTATTCAAATATTTGAGTGATCATGCGCAGGTCAGATTAAGCCTTGCGCCCCTGTCACACAGCGCACTGGTGTGGAAATGACGGCCGGTTCGCTTTGTTATTTTGACGTTTCTGTTAAGATCTAAATAATGTCATATATTTGGGCACTCATGCGCATCTCTAGAGATATGACTTAGATTTGTGTGATAACTTTTGAAGGATGATGAATTTAGGTTGCATTTAATCTAAATTATATTTACTTATTTGATGATTACAAGCAAAATTTATTGTATAAACGTAATTTTGTTGATGTAATTGTCATTATTAATCTAATTTATTTTAGAAGCATACATTAAACATAAGTAGTTTGAACAGATTTAGACGCAAAAGTTTGGAACGATTTTATTTTATAGCAAAATCTTTTCTGACCTTTAACGATTTTAAGCTAAATGGCCAAAAGCTGCAAGGCAAGTTCAAGTATGTAGAGTAGATAAGATCTTTGAATACCTATAAATGACTGTATGAAAAAACTAAAATGGTTACGCCGTTTAAAAAACAGTAGTTTGAATACTGTAATAACACTAATTCAGTTTTTATAAGCGTAATACTTGCAATTATTTAATCAATTACCGTCTAAAATTCGTTATACTAGCTCGTTTACACGACAGAATGAGCATAGTAGACTAATATTAGGATGGCTGATGGCGACGTGTATCTCGTTTGTATATATTATCTATGTTACTCATGTAAATAAAAATACATATAAATACATTTGTTATGAGAATCAAAGTTCTTTAAACATTGTACCTTTAACTCTAATAATGTTAAACGACGAAAAAGAGGTGTGTAATCATTTATCAAATTTAATTTGTATGTGTGTCTGCCTGTAGTGTCGTCCCTCCTAAACGAATTCAATTTGGTGAGAAAGCTGATCGAGATGGTTCATAGCTATTAGTTACTATGATGGTTCAGTTTTCGAGCTCATGAGATCGACTCCTCGAAGAAGAGCGTACCAATTCTTAAAATGCCGGCAACCCACTTACGAACCTTCTGTCCATCAAGGGTATCACTTAACATCAGGTTAGGAGCATACTGACCGATTGTTACGTAAAAAAAACATAATCTGTGTTTAATTTCCTGACATTACTGTTACGTCGACCTAAATATTTTTAATTGTTATTCCTAACAATACGTGAAGTATTTTGTAGATTGTGCGATAGTGAGGAAACGTCACTTTTCGAGAACATTCGAAAATATTTCCCGGCCCGCGTGATGGATGACGCAAGCTAATCGCTCAATCGCACTATTAATGCTAATTCCCGATGAATGTTACTTTTACCATAGCCGGTTATTTATGAAGCTATTTTGGAAATTGAAATTGCTAATACCCGTTTAATGAGGTCAGATCAATGAGATATCCGGATTTGTTGGACGATATCGACTAATCCACGAATACTGCTAACTTTTTTTTTATAGAAGAGGGGTCAAATGGGCAGGAGTCTCACCTGATGTTAAGTGATACTGCCGCCCATGGACACTCTCGATGCTAGAGGGCTCGCGAGTGCGTTGCCGGCCTTTTAAGAATTTGTACGCTTTTTTCTTGAAGGACCCTAAGTCTTTAAGGTATCGTCAAAGGTACGTGTGATGTATGAAACAACTGTGGTGAGTGTATCAAAACTCAAGGAGTTAGACAGTGTTAAAAACTTTCGTAAAATAGACTTTATATATCATACATTATACTCGCGCTCACAGCCAAAAGCAGACGAAGATTAACTAAAGAAGTTTACATTTAAAATAATAAAAAATACTTTCCTATACACCATCAAAGCAAAATTCATTAATTTTCTTCTTAAAAAGTTTCAAAATATTCGTTAATTCTTACTCAGTTGGAGTAGTCTTTCTAAAGATTTATTTAAGGATATTTTTTGTTATAAGCTTCTAAAACAGAAGACGGTAAAATGACGTAAAAATGATTCGTCAAATCGATCATAACAGTTTGATTGTTATCGGGATGACGAATCGATGTTTTTGGGAACTCATTACCATCCGTAAACCAAATGACGGTTGGTAATGATTGTAACAGATAGATAATATTATGACAATCTCATAACATCAATTTATTTGATACAGATATTTTGATACCCAAATCCAAAAATTCAAAATATTTTTATTTAATACATTTTACATAATTTAAAGTGAATATTTCCTGTTGTGATCATTATAAGCAGATAATGCTGAGGCAATCATAATTTAATATACCTATTCCTTCGGACAAGCACGAAAGGTGGCGCGGCTACAGGGCTGGCAGAAAAGGAAACGGCGCGAAATAGTGACAGTAGGTACTGGTGACTCAAGGGCTGGTGATTTCCTCGCTCAACGCATAAGTATCGTAATACAGCGAGGAAATGCTACCAACATTGAAGTTTAACTGCCACAGGGAACAAACTAAATTTGTTTTAATTTATTATTTATCAATGTGTAATCAACATTATATCTAGGTTAAGAATATTGTAAATACTGTATATATATATATTTTTTTTTATAGAACAGTGGGCAAACGGGCAGGAGGCTCACCTGGTGTTAAGTGATACCGCCGCCCATGGACACTCTCAATGCCAGAGGGCTCGCCAGTGCGTTGCTGGCCTTTTAAGAATTGGTACGCTCTTTACTTGAAGGACCCTAAGTCGAATTGGTTCGGAAATAGTTCAGTGGGCAGCTGGTTCCACAAAGTGGTGGTGCGCGGCAAAAACTGCCTTGAAAAACGCGCAGTTGTGGAACGGCGGACGTCTAGGTGATTTGTAAGTACATATGTTGGAAATAAATTGATTTACATTTTTTATTTATTTGCGAATTGTTCTCAAAGTAATGCAAGTTGTTGTTGCTGATAGAGATTAAGGGCATTTTCTTATTTATTTTTAAATATAATAAGTAATTGTTTTAAATTGCACATGTAATTGCAACACCTGACAAACTACAAAAACTTGGCGATTTAAAAGAATAACGGAGTGTTAATTGCCTGTACGCAAGTTCGATATAGTTCTCTTAATGTCCGTAGCACTGACGTCACCTTGGTATCGCGAGGAACAAAAGATCTTTATAAAGTTTGGAAGTACAGAGCAAGCTCTAGCTAAATTTATATAAGAAATTAATCTTCTCATTGACGTCCGTAGGTGTAAATAGTTACTTATATGATTGGCTTCTATTTTGATTTATACGCAGAACACGAATACACACAATTACACACAAATTAATTTTATTAGCCGAGGCAGTCTCTAACAAAGTATTTAGTAGCGCCATTTCGTTATAAACTTGGACTTACAAGAATAACTAACGATGAACTAGTCGGTTGTTAGCACAGAAATATGTAAAACACAAAAGATACGGAACACACACAATGTTGGTAACTACACATACTGTTATTCCAACGTTGTATTGTTACATTTTTGTAAACTATTTAAAAATTCAAAATAAATGAACTCGGCTACTGATTTGAATTTGAAAGACGGCTATTACAGCCGGCCTGTCATTGTTTTTGCCCAAATACATGCTCGTGATATATTGTTGTCATACCTCTTCTATTTAAATAAAAACATGAATTAGTGCGTGTAACGAATGTCATATTTTTAAGTCATTTGTTTTCATAAATATAAGTAGCACATTTCAATAAGAATGAACGAAAGTGTATTTCTAGCGTTTTGAGGACGCTTTAACGTACGATTTTTAGCACCGTGTAGAAATAAAATTGGATTACATTAAACTATTATGCTAAGCAGTGTTGACTAGCACCAATGGCTAGGGCTGGTGCACCTAGGGCTGTGCACCAATGGACTTTCTATGTATCTCTCTTAAACGCTTTTACAGAGATAGAAACATCGGCATACAAAACAGGGTCAGACAGCATAATAATAGAATTAATAAAGAAATATATGTCATATTTTACAAGGTAGGTCAGGTCACCTTTTGTGTATGATATAAAAATTATCAAAGAAATTGACGCAATCTGAGGCAAATACCCATATAGGGTTACAGAGCCACTTCTATTAACTTCAAACAATTCTTATTAATTCTATTGTACGTGTGTTGTAACGCTTGGGAGAAACAGATTAGGTCATAGAGAATCAAAATTTATTCTTTCTTATTGTCTTTAATAGAAGTTATTTATCAGTGCCGGTACTCAATAACTTCCAATAGCAAAATCGACAAAATTCCCGTAGTTTACAATTTCGAAATAGTGATGATACGCTGATGACCCAACCTCAACATTGACGACGGGAGCAATCATTGCTGCTATTTCAAGTTCCAGAATACCAATGCTGTTCTTAAGTTTAAGTCTTTTTTTAACATATGTCGGATTTATGACGTAACTGTCAGCTGCCATTGGGCTTATAAGGCAGTCTTAAGAAGAAGTGTCAAATGATTACTTTAATAACGATTGTATTTAGTTACCAAAGGTTCAGTGCTAAATGTTATGCATGAATCAAGGTACAGCCTTATATAATAATAGTAGTTTTAGTTTTATGAGAGCTGCGATTCTAAATCATCGGAGTCACGCCCCGAGAGTATAGCCAGAAGCAGGCACTCTCTTCAGCATTTACATTACATTCATTTCATAGCAACTAGTATTTAATTTTGCATTTATTATTTTCTACGGGGTTTAATATAGCATATTAGAATGATTTCCTCTGATAATGGAGGAATGCTTTTAACAATAAAAGCATTCCGTTAACACCGGAACAACACTATATAATTAATTTTAATAATAATAATAATGGATATAAAACACCATCAACGATTAAATAGCCGTTAATTTATAGATCTAGGAATAGCAAATGAAAATAACCTGCTAGTTATGACTTTGTCTTCGACGTAATTTATAAGCCCTGTGACATTTGACAGTAACGAAATTGCTTATTGTTACTTTAAATAGGTAGCATTTTATATATGCATAGTAAAAAGACCCCCACTTAGCGAAACAATCTCTCAATAAAGACCTGCATTGTACTTCGCTACGCATATATTCGTAAATTTATTGAAAACAGTAGTACATGGCACAATAGCTCCGTCACGCGCACAAAATTAACAAAACATTTGAAATCAATGCGTGAAATTCAGAAGCACACCCAAGAAGCGTAGCAAGTAGCGTGGATAATTACTAAAATTACTTTTAAGATATTGCAAGGTGAGAGTACAATGTGTTAATGAAGATAAAGTTATTAAAATTCTGCGTGTGATTCAAAGCTATGTGATTAATTCTGCCTTCACTTGTAATAAACACATACAAAAGTGTTATATGTTTACATATTTAATTCAAAACTTTACTTACATAGGTAGTAATAATAATCATGAATATATATAAATATATTGATGTTCATTTATTTCGCAAAGTTCGAGAATGGCTGGACCGATGTAGCTATTTATGATTTTGAAATTTGTTTATCTTTAAAAAGCTGTGTGATCCCTTTGGTCCTTTTTTAAAATGCTGTATTGAGTTTTGACACAAATGTATGCAGGTTATAAAACCTTACTATATTAACCGTATTAATTAAAAATGGACTAAGAGAAAACTAAAACAAATTAAAAAAAGGATGGTTGAACGAAGAAATTTTTTTCCGTATAAACATTCTTTTCTTACACGTAAATTAATAATTAATATATGTGTTGTATATAAACATATATCAAGTAAAAAGCCGAATAAGCTAATATTCTGACGACAACTAGTTGCCCCTTTTTTAGTTATGATACTTTGGTAACCAAACGGTAGGTTTCGGTATACTTCTGTTGTAGCGAGTTTAATGCTGAAAACTAAAGAGCGTAACTAATTGCACAGAGGCAGGAGCAACAATACATTCACTAAATCAACATTCGCAATGGTGTTTTTCGATATTGATAGATTATAGTATTCGACATCTCATTTGTATTGAGACCAGAGTGTCCTCTTTGTTTGCACGTGTCGATTGTCTTTTAAAAATGGAAAATATTAACATTTTTCTTGTAAATCTTGTATGTAACTGTTTTATTAAAGACAAATATGATTAACGAAGAGAAATTCTGTTCTACAACTCTTTCATAGAATTTAAATACAGTACAGTACCTACTACTAATATTAAACGTGTAGAAATTATCACATATAAATACAGTATATAGTTAAAGTGCGATTCTCGACACTGATATGCATTTGAACATGATTATCACAAATACAATTCTAAATGCGCAATTAACACTATAGGGAAAGAAATTTAAAGATTCGAAGGATACATTTGCGTAAAAGAAAAAAGGCATTCCTTGGAGGCCAATATCTGTGAAACGGGTTCAGTAAATGTAATATCTAATTTTTACTACTAAAATATTTATTTGTTTGCATAATCATATTGTTAATTTTATTAGGAAATTAAAGAAAATCCGTTTTGTGATCATTTTTTATTTATTTATATGGTAAAGGAACAACACCGACATCTTGATTAACAACCCAGCAGTGCTAAGCTGATGACTTGAATAGAGTTTCCTACGTATTTGCTTCTCTTTCTCTCCTCTTCCTGCACCGGTAGGTATTCCGTAATTCGCTGTAGCGGTTGCAAAACCGACCTATTCTTACACACAAAGTCCTCGTTATGACTACGTTATTTCAGCCTATTTTTATCCCGTCTTAATAAAATTCGCAATATATCGTTAACTTTGTTTTATATTGATATTGTTAATCAGGTGGAAGGCGCGATGTCGTGTCGCGAGGCAACAAATCGCGGCGATAAATAAGGCCGCGGACACATGCGGCGACTCATTACAAGTCTGATATACGATCTGCGATGATAATATTAAAACAACTAATAATATTCAACATGCGAATAAAATAAATTGCGTTTTTAATGAGATTCGTGTAATAAGCGAAATCCTTCCGTCCCAGCGTATCTTAAGACATCACTTCATTAAGCCTTGATTTTTAACCCTTTGTAGTGAAATCATGGATTAAAAAAGACTTCGACCTTTTAGGTCTGGGCCTCAGATTTATCTGTTTCGTAATCATTTGTAATCTTGTACGCGGGGATCAGCCTTCTATGCCTGATACACGCCGTCTTTTTGGTTTGTAACAATTGCAAGTTTAACGAATTTAACCATAATGTACCTTTTTTTAAAATTTCATTCAATTTGTTTTCTTAATAAATTGTACTGCAATAACATTGTCGTTTTATTTCATGGCTAATATCTATAGCATAAAATATGATCACTGCTTAAAAATGCACTATAAATATACTTTTAAACGCGACCCGCGAACGTTTTTGGACGCTAAAGTTTGGCCATCAACATGTCAAAGGTGCCCATACCTGTTCTAAGGCATGCCGGCTTCCTCACGATGTATTCCTTCACGATAGTGTTAAATATGAATATGATATGAGAGTTGCATATCGAAATTATGTGCCATTTAGAATTTTAGAGGATCCTAGCAATACAAATGTAACGAAAATAGTTATTGTGCTAATGTCAATCACTGACACAACGCATTCAATATTAACTGTAACAAAACGCATGTCTTCTACGAACGCAAGACAATATGGTCCCGGAAACCAAACGGTAGTATGGCTCGAGGCAGCCATGGCCAGCTATTAGTATGTTCGCGGGGGGTGACATAAATCAAGCAGACAATGATTGTAATTGCAACGCACAGCGCAGGCGCACGTTTTGTTTTCTTTTTAGTTGCAATCTTAACGACTTCTGCAGGGTGTCTGTTTTGGTTTGCTTCTAGTTATAGAAAGATTTCTCTTTACGAATTGGTCGTAACAATAAAACTTTGCATTACTTTAATATATGTTTTGATGAAATTAAACAATTATTCTATTAATTTCGAAATAATGAAAATATTTATTTATTTATTTATTAAGTCTTCAACATCATACATTATACATATTATGAAATCTATTGATAATTTTATAAAATCTTCTATCTAATATGTACGACAATATAATATGTAAACATAAGTTTTGCTAAAAATAGGAATTAAAAAAAATTAATTACATATTGAATTATGTATTAAAACCTAAACAGAACAACAGAATATACAATATTTAAAATTTTCTTAATCTACATGCTACTAATTAAAATATTTAAAAGTAACCAAACAAAATTAAACCAATTTAAAAAGTTTGGTTCCCGTGGTAGTGTACCTTTAAGACTTCCGCGCTGTATTGCAGGCCTGCTCTGGGGTCACCGGTACTGTCTACTAGGTGCCAACTTAAATTTTTTTTTCGCCTGTGCGCTTGAACCTCACGACCCAAGAGTCTCTACTCCAAAGAGACCAAAATCAACTTCGAGGATTTTTTCTTACATTTAAGCCGTTGCGCCTGGTCTATGGCCGCCCCAGCTTTTTTGCTTGTTTAAGGGTGGTGAGAGGAGGCTAACGTATCCACAAAGGTAGCATACCTTACCAAAGCCCGTTCCATCTTCATCTGCCATAACATCTGGTCGCTTGCCATCGTCTCTTTAATGCCGCGATGCCATTTGTTTTAATTTTATTTTTATTAATGTCTACATACAGGATTCCAATCAAGAGATTGTAATCCGCAAGGAACTCTGCAAACCTGGTGCCGTACAGTTATAGACGAGGCAAAGAGGGCCGGAAAGACTTGGAGCGAGGTGGAACACGAGGCTAAAGCCCGAACACGATTCATATAGCTATGGACGCCCTCTGCCCCATCTAGGGGTTATAGGACATTAAGAAGAGACATATAGGAGACATACTTCCGCATTTGTTAGTACATTAATAATTAAATTGCATTGTTACAAATCAGCTGTATATAAGTATTGCAAAATAGTTATCGAATACATATATATGTAGCTGTTAAGCAATTTTAATACGCAGTGTGTATGTTTACCGCAATATCGACTGATACCCGTTACCTATTTCTGGAAGGTCACCGTTTGATCTCCAGCAGTGTGTCGAATAACACAAGCTGTAATTTGTGAGTAATCAAGACACGATATAGGACCTGTTTAAACAAAACTCTTTTACATCCCCACTGTTCTGTGACTTTAATGTCTTATTCAACAGAATTGTTACATTATATCAATTTAAACTAACGATACCGCTAATGGATGACAATATGAGAGACAAAAGAGCTTTAAACATTTGTTTTGCTGATTTTATGGGTTCAGATTTGTTATCGTGATGGATGGCGACATGAACGGAAGACAAAATACTGGACACTGCACCCCATTAGATAATTACTTTGGCGGCTTTTCGAAGAATGCTCCTGGGGAATAACTGCGTCTGCGCCGGGCCGGCTTTATGAAAAAATCCGTCGATAGTTAGCCATTGATCCTTGAGCGAATCACGGACAAAAATAATAAAAACATCACAGTCAAAATATATGTTGGACTTATTGAAAAAATATGAAAGGAACACTGACTTTCTGTTGACTTTGACGTGCCGAAGTCATAGCTGATTAACAAAGAACTCGCAACATTACCACCATTAGTATAAAAGTTATTTTCTCTTGCTTTCGGAGCGTTTTTTTCTGTATGGTCTCCCGGGGGCGTGGCCCGTTTCGAATGGAAACATTTGCCAATATTATCGTGAAAGGACTCTGAGCAGATGAAATAATTTATTTCTCGATGTCGTTTTGTGTCCCAAACTATATGGCATTGTCCGTTTTTTGCGTCGGTCGCTTTGCCGCCTGTGGCTACGACATCTCCATTTATCCCTTTACGAAAAACACCGACAGTTCAAGCGGAATTGTGAACCTTCTTGACGCGAGTGTTGCTTGAACTTAAGAAATTTTTGTTTGAATTAAAAGGGAGAAGTTAAGACCTTTTGCGATTAAAGATGAAAATGTGTGTTGTTGACAATAGTATTAAAGTGTTAGTAAGTGATCCGTCGGTTTTGTGCAAAGCGGTGATTTCTGTTGACTTGTGATTTACGTCTATCGGACGTTAAGGAGATTATGTAAATTGCCTTGGTTTTGTCCATCTAGGAGTGTGACGAATTCTCAATTCCAGAATAAATTGACATTGGTTTGAATTATTAACTATTTTTAATTAATTCCATAAATCTAGGAAATATTTATAAGAATAATATGGGTAATGAAGGTTAGGAGTCTCACCTGATGTTAAGTGATACCGCCGCACATTGACAATGCCTTTTACCTATTAATACGACCTTTTCTGCAGTTTCCCTAAGTCAAATTGGTTCGGAAATATTTCAGTGGGCACACATACTGGTGTGTAGCATAAACTGCCTTAATAAACGCTAAGTATATTTTTTAAGATTGGACAAGAATTACTAAACTGCTAAATTATGAGGAGAAATGTTGTTTCTATGAATAATGTTAACATATTATATATACATAATATGTTAACATTATTCATTATTATTATATTATTAATATACATAATATGAAAATAGCACATAATACCTAAAAACAAGAATATTAATTAAACCTTACACTATAGTAATTAAGAGAATTAGACATTGGACTAACACGAATACGAAATCCTTTATTTTTATTTAATTTCTCAAGTTATTTTTTTTTCAAAACTGTTATTGAATTTGGATGTCAAAAGTTTTTAAATAGAGTTTGTTCGTTGGTTGGGACCTCATTAATGGTGAAATAGACTATTTCAGATTTCTGTATCTATTTCGTGTTTTTTTTTTAAATAGCCAAGTAGTTGATCAGCCTTCTGTGCCTAACAGCCTTTTAATGACAGAAAGTCCATTCGTGCACAGCCGAGTATCGAACGACCTCAGGGATGTGAGTCACACGGTGAAACCAATAGGTATATACTGCTCCGCCTGTAACAAAAAATATACGTATACATAGTATATCATTCAATAAAGAAGAAGAATGTATACCTACTGGAACTGTCCTATTCACACAACTGTTGGAAAAACAACAAAAAACATATCTAAATGTAATTCTTAAGCATTTTCGAAACCACGCACACACACAAATAAATTTCATCAAAATCGAACAAGCCGAGTTTAATTAAAAACACACGAAGGGAATATTTTTTTAACCAACACAGCTTCTAGCTTTTAAAAGAACCATCTTCTAAATTCAAATATTATTATTGCAACTGGTGTTCTTATTACAAATCCTTGAAAATTTTTTTCTGTTCAATTTATACCGTTTTAGATTTACACCGTGACTGAAAAATCCTAAGACTTTGCCTTTAACAAGGGTCCTCTTTCAGTTTACATTCTATTCACATGTCCAAAAACAAACCATAACAAATTGTACTAAGCTGTAATAATGAGTTTGTAAATTGTCCACCACAATTCAACACTCCCTACTGTTCTTTAGCAAATCGGCCTCATCATTGTCTAAAAGGAATCACTAAGCGAGTCCTAACGATCTTTAACTGATTTACAATACTTCGTATGGGGTCCAAAACCACGAAATATTTTATTGTTTTACAGCCACCATAAAACTCAGTCACGTCAAAAGGACACCAATGATTTTCTAAAATGTAGCAATAAAACCATCAGTGCGCATTGAAAAAGCTCGGACAAAAAGCGCAATGTGGTTTCTATAGATTTGGCACGCTTGAATTTATTTTTGGCTTTATACCGCGTGATGAATGTGCGGAAGTCAAATCCCTTACAACTTAATAATAACGATAAACACCGGTCCCCCATTTAAATATGTTTCGCAACATTAGTGCGGCCATTTTGGTAAGCTGCGAGAGATTTGATTGTACGCACGGATTAGTTGGATGTTTGACAAACTTACTTCATTGTTGTCTGTGATTAATCGACTCTATCTAAATATTTTACTTAGCTGTTAGCTTTTCGTTAAATATATCTGTGACAATTGTAAAATGTCTTATTTATTCGTGATATTATTTTGTTCATATTTCAAAGTATTGTTATTATAAACCTTACAAAACTCGCATATAACTTCTAAAAATTGTTATTGTAGTAGTTAGTAGCTAGTTTTAATATTTGAAAGGGCAGTGTCAGCCTAGTAGATTTAGCGACTCATATCCATGAGGCCGTCGGGTCGACAGCGTGTGTCACAGGAGGCTGATCACCTACTTACCTATTAGATTGACAAATGATCATGAAGCAGATATAGAAATTTCAGGTCCTTTAAATATTCAGTAGCGCTACAACCTTTAAAGGTTGTAAAGCGCTACTGAATATTTTTTAATAGTATCTACTATATTAACTGTTAGTGACTAAAAAGGGCTCTATCAAAAGCCGACAACGCACCCTTAATTGTCTATGGGCTTCGATGACTGCCTTTTTTGGGCGTCCCACAGATTCGTTTGCCCCCCTATATTATATATATATATATAATATAATATATAATTTAAAATAATAAAAAATAAAAATAACAATGTTATCATAATTATAGTAAGAATCTTTAACCGCAGCTGCTTTTTTATTCATCCTATTTAACACATTTTAGTTGCAGATTCATAAGAGCATGCCAACAATAAGGAACTGTATCACAGATGTCATGCGCACATTATTAATAATGGTAACGCCGACATTTACCACAATAACCGATATTGCAATAACAAACACGTCTATATGATAAATTATAACATTTTATTGCATGCCCTCAATATTAGATGTCTTCTTTGCAAACATTTAATATTGGACTGGAAAATGGGCTCTATGTACAGGGAATAGAGTCGCATTTAGTGTAATATATCAAAAGCCGTTAGTCAAAGCTTGTGGGGTGGAAGTGCATTGATAGTGCTCAATCGTACGTAGCAAATTGTCGATATTCTGTGCAGTCATTAGCGGCACATTTTGGCTCAAAGCGGTGCAACACTGGCGCATGAAAGCGTTTTCAAAACTATTCGAGTGAAAATTTTTGTGAGACTTTGATATTTTAGCGTTTTGTTGTATATTAAGTGTTTTATAAAAAGGTTTGAGATTGTTTATCTTATTTTGAGGATTTAAAAAAAAGTCTTACTTATCTTAATTCTTATATAATACTTACCTACATTCAGGTACTATTTATACCAGCGTTGATTGCAAACAGGATGTATTTAATAAGGCATAAGGCGTAGCTTACATAAGCTGTTCCTAATCTAAGCATTCTTTAGGTTACTAAAATTTGTTTTAAGTAGTACAGTTAACCTCTTTATAACACGGTACTCTTATAACGCGTCATCATATTACGCAATTTCACAAGTATTATATTTATTATATTTCATAAGTATTTCGGGTATTTCACAAGTTATATAACCGTACTATGCCATTCATAATGGATTTAATGAGAGTACTACAACGCGTTTCCTATAACGCGGAACCAAACTACTACAGTATCACAAGGAGGAACCCATCTAATATAGAAAATATAATAATGTTACCCAAAACATTTTAATTAATAAATACAATACAATAAAATCTCAAAAAACCCGGCGTATTATTAAAATGTAAAAACATTCATACAAGTGATGTTATTTCAGTTTGTATACAAAAAGGCCCACCCCGAGGCCATTTCTAATCTTAAATAAAACAGGGGATAATCTTTAGACAGTTTTCAAAACAGGCGGCGAGTCAAAGGTTTTGTAAGATCTTAAAACTAACACACCACACATACTTAACCTAAACGAAATGTTCCTACAAGATTTATTTATTGTCGATGTTTCAGGCTTGCAAGCATCACGAATCATCAAAACAATGTTGGATCAAATGTATATTTTTTTTATCCCAAAATTATCCCGTTTCAAGAAACCGGGCGAAAATTTGAGCAGCGGATTATAAAAAAAACATTCATATTTGAATTTCTTTTTCCATTACCTAAATTAAACCAATGTCTCGTTTTGAGTCAAAGAATAAATGGTCAATAAAAAAAATATCGTCACACAACCCAGATATTTTTTTAATAAGCAAAACATTTTTATAAAAATATTAGCTGAAACGGCGTAGGCGGTCTATATATCTTTGTTTCAAGTATTTTAAAGGCACTTTAGCTACCACCTTACGCGGTCCAATTTAGAGTTGCACAAAAAACAATCCATCGTTTTAGCTAAAACACCAATTATCTGATGGAGATAGGTAAACAGAGATGGCGCCGTGTTTTGGTTTAAACGGTTATCTATTGAGCCACCCACGACCTAAATTAACTCTAATTTAGGGATGTGCTGGGTTTAATAGATTAAACTTTTATTAAAAAGTGCTATTAAACTTCTTTGTAATAATAATTAATAAAACATTTATTTACATAGAACAGAGATTAATTATACAAAAATTGCAAATCTTATAAAAATATGCAAATGTCATATTAAGTATCATAATGCCATAATAATAAGTACAGTTAAGTTATATATAGGTGTAGTCAAAATGCAATCCCACATTCAAAAATCTAATCATTTTTGCTTGTAAGCGGCTCTCTGTAACGCAATTTTGAATCACTGTTGCTATTTTTCGCTTAGGTTCCAATATAATAGTATAATTTATTTATTTAATTCAAGGTTCTACTCCCTTTTGAAAGAGTAACTGGAAGATATAACTTCACAGACAAGAAAAGTAAAAACGTTTATCATACTTTAGTATCGTAGTCTTTAAAAAACCTAAATGTCTCGAAGCAAACCCAAATCTTGGGTGGTTCGCCAAGTGCCAATAAATCATAAGATAATTTGTACATGTGTTCATCCTTGTCACACATGTTGATCTGTCATCGAGTACCTATTTGTTTGCTGTTGCGAACTTTTCAAAAAAGGAATATACCTATAGGCCTCAACGTTCCACTTTTGTATTTATTATAATATCACATGGAAAGGTTTTGTGGTTCTCCTATTTAATTATTAAACGAACATGCCCCGTTAAACAAAATCTGAAGTAATGTCAAGTATGTGGCAGGATTACCTATACATAGGTACAACAAATTATACTTTTCCAACTTTAAAACGCTACTAATACTTTTGGCGTCATTATAACTGTTTCTCAACCATTATTTAATTTTTTATGATAAATATGTTATGTCCTTCTCTACAAGGAAAATTTCAATTGTATACAGCCCTGATTCGAGGGATTAGGCTAACACTGCTCTGTTACATCGAAAACTACAGAAACAAAAGATTTAAATCAATCAATTGGAGGTAATCCAAAAGATGATACCGTTTATATGATATGATGATATGTTTATTTGTTATGTGGTATTACTTTGTTCTTAATTTAAACAAGTGATATAAGAAACTAGATACTTTTAAAAAGTTTTTATTACATACATTATTACATATCATTAAATAGATTACAAATTTACACAGATTAAAAAATTATATAACATATTTTAACTTACTTGGGACTTCACATAAAGTGTTAACAAAAATAAGTTAATCAAAGTGTTATCTTGACTCAATTAAACAATGAATTATCGACAATAATACAGCCATTTTCAGTGTATGTGTGATCTTTCTTAATAAAGCGTTCATTCCTTTGTCGAATTCACCTCATTAACACTTTGGAAATACCAGTAAAAATCTAAATTGATAAATGGAAATATTTTCAGATGGGAGGTCTGACATCAAAGACAGCGGCGCTGGTTAGTTTTGACAAATTGTTTGAGATCTACACGTGTTAATCACTTAACATTCTTTTTGAGGTAATTACTTCGGATTTGGCTTGCCTAATCGACGAAGGATGTTCCCTTGACATCAAATGAGAGAAATATTTCATATATGTTATTTAGGTTAGTTTAATAAGAAAAATATTACCAATTGTATATACAATATTAGGGTAAAAATAAAAAATAATACTTCAAAGTGATTTTCAATCAGGTACATTATTTCAGATTTTTTGTTAAGTGTTTGGTAAATTAAAATACCCTTATAAATATAACTAAGATGTTTCTTACTCTAAGGGCCTCTTTCACAATGTATGGATAAAGTACCAAATGGCTATGCAACACATAAATTATTCGAAAGATAAAAATTCGACGAATGACGAATAGCGCTATCTGACAGTCGTGAAACGCAAAAATACTGTTTATTCTACCAATAAGTAATAAATAGCTTATTTGGAACTCTTCCGGACATTGTGAAACAGGCGTATAGAATAATAACTTTGTATGGGTGACGTAAGTCACAAAATATATAGTTTATTATATTTTTTTAACACGTTAGTTTAAAATGAATTTAAAATTTGTCCTGTAGTGTAACCCCTTAGTAGTTTTTTAATGATTTCTCTATTTTTAGTAATTTATTATAAAAATATGCAATAATTAAAAAATCCTCATATTTTTTTTAAGGACCGTATGGTCCGTTACATTAAAATTAAAGTTCACACGCTCGCGACTGTGGTCTCTGGACTTCTGGTATTTGTTATACATTTAATCCAATCCAATGGAAATTCATACATTTGCTGCAAAATTAGTTTTCTTATAAATTCACCCTCTGGAGCACGTGTTTTTTCTTCTAACCGAGAAACAAACACGATGCTACGCAAATCGCTATCTCTTAATTGAATAGTCAATAGCTTCGATGACAGGAGACGGAAAATGACAGAGATATAATTAAGTGTTTGTAGTTGCGTTGTGGGTGTCCTGTCCCGGCTTTGGGACCAATTAGGGACGGCTTGAGATACGCCGCCGGATTAGGAAGTTGGTCCAAGGAAGAGCGATTTGCGAAGACTTTGCTAGTTGTAGGATACCTTACTGTCGTAAAATTTAGATAGTTAAAGCAAAGTTTGAGCAGAGTTGGCCTAGTGGCTTCAGCGTGCGACTCTCATACCTGAGGTCGTAGGTTCGATCCCCGGCTGTGCACCAATGAACTTTCTTTCTATGTGCGCATTTAACATTTGCTCGAACGGTGAAAAAAAACATCGTGAGAAAACCGACATATCATAGACCCAAAAAGGAGACGACGTGTGTCAGGCACTGGAGGCTGATCACCTACTTGCCTATTAGATTTAAAAAATGATCATGAAACAGATTCAGAAATCTGAGGCCAAGACCTAAAGAGGTTGTAGTGCCACTGATTATTATTATTAAAACAAAGTTATCAAGTTAATTAAATCATAATATGTGAAAATAAATTAATGAACTTTTAATATCAGATAAATTATAATATTTTGAAAACAGTCCAAATGTTAAACGAAAAATAATAATTATATATTTTAGTATCATGAAATGATATGTATAATAATATAGTGACCCCTTTCCAACGGAATAATAGCTTGTTAATTTAGCAGTTCGTTGAGTTATAAATTTGCAGTAAAAAATCTTTTACCGCACAAGAGAAGGCGTTGGACCCTTGTACCATACCTTGTATACGGATTACGGACAGTTAACGACAACACGCGTTTTCTTGACCACTCGAGAGTAACAGACAACAATATTGTCTCAGCACAAAGAAAATATAAAGAAAACGCTCCAATGCATTACCGCAAAATAATGGTCTGAGCTTCTTTGACGCGCCGAAAGCAAATTTTTGTATGTTTTACTTATTTATTATAATCATGTCTGTTGCTTTGGTAATGGTAGCCATATTTCTATGTGGGCAGTGTGGTTAGTGGTTTCAACGTACGAGTCTTATACCTGACGTCGTAGGATCAAGTCCGGGTAGTGCACTAATGAAGGTTCCTTCTATGTGCATGTTTGCATCACTCTTAATGCCAGAGGCAGGATCGCGTTGCCGGCCTTTTAAAAATTGGCTTGCTCTTTTATTAAATGGATGTTCAGGTTGTGAATTAAAAACAAATATGTGAATTACTGTAGTTAAAACGGTGCAATTAGATTTCGCTTATACATACAAGACATTTATCCCCTTACTCAGGTTATTAAAGGACAAATATGTTAGAAATGTCTCATCTGGTGTTCAACAATCTTAGATTTAACAATAAACTCAACAAGACTCACTCAGCTGTGCTCTGTAACGACCAGTCCAATTATTCCCTCTTCGCCTTTGAGAATACTTCAATATTTGATACCAATAGAAAATGTCTCATGAAAAATCCATTGATAACGGGTTCTTAAAACTTCGGGGTGATTCAGAATACAAAAATACGATGCGATTTGTTGCTCATAAAGGTATTTAAATGAGCGTTTAAATTAATTATTTAGTTTAATTGGGAGCAGTGTTGGCCTAGTGGCTTCAGCGTGCGACTGTCATGCCTAAGGTCGTAGGTTCGATCCCCGGCAGTGCAGCAATGGACTTTCTTTCATGTGCACATTTAACATTTGAACGGTGAAAGAAAACATCGTGAGAAAACCGGCTTGGTTTAGAACAAAAAATCTACTTTTTGGACGTGCGTCAGGCACAGAAGTCTGCTCACCTTCTTGCCCATTAGATTAACAAATGATCAAGAAACAGATACAGGAATCTGAGGCCCAGAACTAAAAAGGTTGTAGAGCCACTATTTTTTTTAACCGGCCATATTAGAATTAAAGTTTTCTAAAAATTTGCTACCCATGACGACATTAACTTTCAGCCTTCCTAAAATACTTTAAACTATTTTTTACAGTTAACAGTTAGTTATTTTTAACAGTTAGTTTTAGTAAAATATCGAAGATTTAGGAAATGAAATCTCCGATGCGGCTTTACAAAGGGAACGTAAATAATAAAATATGTATCAATTAGAAGGAATCTGTCACAACTAATTCGGAACATGTGGGGCCGAGTGTGTGTCGTCACGTGGTAACACTTTACTATTGCTCATGCGCATCCATGTTTTGAAGATTGGTGTCGACAAAAAATTTTTGGACCTCCAACAAACTCAAGTCTGAGTTTTGCTAAATACCCAATTAGCAGTTATTATACATATGTATGTATTTGCTTTATGTCCAAAGCGGAGTTCGGTCTAAATCATGTGTATCAGATTCTACGGAGACATCAAAAAAGGGGTTGTTTAAAAATACATAAAATTTAGCTGTTGTTCAGCTTTGCATATATTCACAACATACAAATATACAGTTTTTACAAAATTCTTAACCCACAAAGTAATAATTTTAATAATCAAAATAAAATTTGACCTATGTGGAAGTTTTACCTAAACGCTGGTGACATTTCCTCGTTGTATTGCGATACTTATTCGTATAACGATGTAAGCATTTACTTGCATGAATTTCTAACTCGTCTTTATTTATAAAATACGTTTTTTTCTAATAAAAAAAAATTCATAAACGCTAGACCTGAAACATATGATTATTTAAACTCTATGATACCAATATTTTCCATCCTTAAAAAAAACATTAATGTCTCTTAAATCCTGTTCGTGACTTAAGTTCAAGCAAATTGCAAATCTCAAAGCGTACGAACGGGACAATCCGATCAATTGGGCACGCCACTCGCGCTGATACAGCCTTAATTATCTCGTCGCTGTAAATATTTCATTTGAATTTATATAACGCGAGATGCGGAACCAATTGCATTAAGGCTTCTAAGGAGGAATTAATATTGTCTACGGTGTACGTGACTACTAAAAATGCTGTTTGAAGATACATTATTTTAAATTTGGAATTTATTCGCGAAACACTGAGCTTTGATTTGAAAAAGGAATTTAAGAAAACTTGTGATAAGTTTAAACGTAAAGTACTATCGGCTATCACAGAATTTAGCCTCTTTAGTAAAAAATCTTATGTTGATGTAGATATATGAAACGAATACTGCTACGCTAAGAATAGATCCAGTGCGGGTGAAAGCACTGCGCTTTATTTGTCCGCTAAAGCGACTATTATATTCATTCTCTATATCAAAGTTTCACCTATAAATGGCCATAGAATGTAAGATCAAAAAAGTATTTTGATTTTTAATCATTTTAATAGCAATAGGCTACCGTATTATTACGTTTGTAAGGTGTGAAACAGAATGCCGATCCGCCTACAATTATACCTTACACAATTATTGCAGCGCCAAGCTTATTAGTACCGATGACGCGATATTTCAGACAAAGAATAGTTAATTCTCATAGATACTAGAACATTTTTATGTGCGCACCAATACGGAATCCACCTGTCCATCATCCAAATAAGTAGATATAGAAGTCGTGTTTTGGTTTGGAAAGCGCAAACTCGGAGATGGCTGGAGAAATATTTATTTAATTTATTCCTTGGACCTAACGCTGAGGATGGATGGATGAGGTTTTTATATATATAAAAAATCCAAAATTAAGTCTTTCGTTTTAATTCAGTCTTTATGGGGAAGGCTTGAAAAATGATTTTTTATGTTGTTTCAAAAGAGGTAGGATAAGTAAAAATTTTTTTTTGTTCACCGATAAATTTGCTTGTTATATAATATAATTATAAAATCTCAATATATAAAATCATGTATTTTTGAACGTCGAATTAAAGGTGTTTGATATATAATAATTTTGTGAGAAATAAATAATATAGTAGTATCTTTATAGTTATTTTTTGATTTATTAACACTTCGTTACATTACAATATAAAAAAATTGATACAGTTAAATGAAAAGAAGAGCAACTGGCGACCTTATCGCTTTTAAGCGACCTCTTCCACGCAACCACAATATAATTACATACAATTTGACATGTAAAATAAATATTGGTATAACGATGTCCGCAGACTACTAAATATTTAATAAGAATGATTGCCAATTTAGATGCAAACAAAAAAGTTATTGTAATCGGTGTTTTGTAAGCCATGTACAAAGTACAAGTTGTAATTGCCACCTACAGGTTGATACTGTCACGATATCAATCCAATAAAAATAAATTTTGATAAAAGAAATTGATTTTATCAAAATATAATTCCATAACGACTTCAGTCCACTTACTATGTAACTAATTTAATCATAATTATTAATGTTTTAATGTTTTTTGAATGGCTACCAAATATATTTGACTTTTTATAATTATATCACACGGTACGAATACTTAATATTATTATCGAAAGACGTGGTAGCCTTACATAATTTAAATAACGCAGGTGTTCTCATCTAAAGATATCGACTCTTTGACGGTTCGGTAGGCGTTAATATCGGCACATCAAAGAGTGTCGCATCTGTATCGAAATCATCACCGGCATTGTACTCGCATCATTATAGCGCCACGCCTCCCCCTGGTCTGTAATAAACATATCAACTTCACACGGACCCCGGGCACACAATACCAGAGAAAACAAAGCCTTTTGTACGCTAATAAGTCCTAAATTATCGGCTGCCGTTTGATAACTCGCTTTTTTATTGAACTCTCTTTTGTCGGTTCTGTTCTTTTGTTCTTTGATTGTTTGATTTGTGGATTGTACATAATTTGAAGGAAAGTATTGTTAAACGTCTATATTGCAAAGAAATAAAAAAAATAAAAAAAATAGTGGCGCTATAACCTTTTTAGTTCTGGGCTTCAGATTACTGTATCTGGTTTATAATCATTTGTCAATCTAATAGGCAAGTAGGTGATCAGCCTCATGTGCCTGACACACGCCTTTTTGGGTCTAAGACAAGCCGGTTTCCTCACGATGTTTTCCATAACATAGAAAGAAAGTCCATTGGTGCACAGCCGGGTATCGAACCAACGACCATAGGGATGAGAGTAGCACGCTAAAACACTAGGCCAACACTGCTCATATTGCAAATTATATTTTGGATTCAATTGAGTACATTTACATATTCTAGTAGAAATAAGTTTAATTAACTTAAGTGTCTATTGCAGGATAGGAAAACCAAATCTCAAATAGCACATGAGCAAACATTATCTCAGCTAAGCGCAAACCCAAAACATTTGTCACGTCATAAGAGAAAAAAACGTCTCCAAACCTATATCAATTACTGTTTGAGCTAAAGGATTTACTGAGAAAGTGAAAACATCGATGACAAATACAAAAGAAGTTATTAAAATACATAATAGCGATGTCAACAGAGCACGGCCCACCCACGACACTAATTATTGCAAAGACAGATGTTATAGAAAGTGAATGTGCTGAAAAAATACTCGAGAACTTCAAAAATAAGCGCCGACGGATTACTGTAGTGCTAAAACAAAATGATCTCTCAATTATTTGAATAGAGTTCAAAATTCAATACAATATACTAACTAGCAAAACTTACAGACTTGTCTCCAATTGTAGTACAAATTTCGTAAACTTGAAGTGTTAGAGTTGAAAATCGTTAACCAAAACTCAGAGATAAGTTTGCAAGACAAATCGTCAATAGACAAAACGACAGCGTTGACAAAGCTGATAGTTTATTCATGGCGGATTATCTTAGGGATTTATTCATATATTTGCAAAAAGGACATCGCAAACATCCCGCACCGGGCTAATCGCTTTATTTAAGGTCCTTCATGGATGATCTCGTTTTGGTAATGTCATTGTTATTGGTTAAATTAACTATGCCGGTTTAGACGCTTTCAGTTCTTCAATGAGTGTTATGGTAAATAGGCACTTGAATTTTTGGACCACCTTCGATGTGCAATTGTATACGTTTTAAGAGTTTAATATGAGTTGCATTAGACGTAGTACCTAGTAATTACTGGTATATATAATAATAATAGCCTTTATTCAGATACATTTAAGCACATTAACATTGTAACCTTCTTCTAGTGTATCTGTGTGCCCTTTTTCGGCAAGGGCCTCAGTTCCAGGCTCTGTACTATGCCACTCTGTGCCTCCTGTTTCTTTAATGTGGTCTGTCCACCATCCAAGTGGTCTTCCTCTTTTTCCTTTGCTGTACTAGTTTCGTAGCTTTTGGCTTCTCTTTTCTGTTCCTATTGCCATGTGCCCCGCTCATTTCCACTTTACAATAATTTATTGTTATTGTAATCTGTTACCTTAGTTATTTTTCTTTAGTTTGTCTCTTCTTTTCTTCCCTATCGTATTATGCCTACCTTGTGTTTAATAGTTGCAATGGATTGCCGAAACCAGGGGAAAATGGAGGAAGCATCAACATGACCTTCTTCCATTTGCGTATTGTTTCCACAAGAATGTAAGTGCGTGCTGCTATTTCACCATGCCTACTACTGATCAAACTTTGACAAATCTTTGGTTTTATTATTTTTTCGTTTATATTGTTATTTTTTACTATCGCATTTAATAAAGATGTCATGTAGAACCTGGTTCAGCTCCTTACAAACAATTTGCAAAAAAATACTTGCCGATTAAAAGAGTGGCGGAGAAATGGCGAATTTTACATTTACTATATATATATTATTATTTTTTTTTCGTTCGTAGTAAATGTAAAATAAGAAAAATTTAATATGTACTTCTTAATTTACGGTCATAAGTGTACATTATGTGAACTAAAGGAATAAATTATTTTGAATTTGAACTAGATTTACGTATATCCTTAAATACTAATTAGGACTTATAAAATTTACAGAAACAAACTACTTTTGTTATTCATGTTTAATAACATAGTAAAGCTTACCATCTAACTTCAATAGCAATTCCAATTCCAACAGCATGGTATCTTCTGTATTTCGTAAGAAAAAGGTTTCAAATCATAGGAATGAGTTACTTTATGTCTATAGGAATGATTATCTAGTAAATCATCGAAATAACAATTGAATTTACGTAGTAAACTTGCTGGTAGGATTAAAAATTATGATGTTTACAATCGTTAAAACAATCCATCAATGTGCCTACCGTCAATTGATAACAAATTATTTATATTTTTTCTACAGGATTGTAATAAGCATGCGTCATGATTATTTAGCTTGAATTTGGTAAATACATTCTTTATGCTGATATTTTGCACTTAAAAAGCCAGTATAAAGTTGGAGCGACACCGGGCTTTCAAAACATCCCAGTAGTTAAATATCGCACTGGGTGTGTTAAGGCATCAAAGAATGTAAGTTTATAAGTATGACATTTCTTCTTCTCTGGCATTGAGAGTTTACATGGGAGGCGGTATTAGTTAAAATGAAGTGAGCCTCCTACCTTAGCTTGTTCTATTAAAAAAATATTCCCGATTGTCATGTTCGGGCCCAGTGTACCCCAATAACGTAATTTTAATAAAGTTATATCATACTGGCCGATTTATTCATTTCACCGCTAATGTGTGGGTACGTTTGTCGCGGAAGTCAAAATTTTACTCACCCTATCTCATTACTGTTATTGCGAAACCAATCTTATTAATTTAGTATAAGATCCAATATTGTATGAACGTTTAATAATTAGGGTATCACATGAGACTTCAATAGGATCGTCGGGCGTAAGAAATTAGCGACATTGATGTCCCATTGTCGAGTGTGACTTGGGTGTCACTGCGCACCAAATGTGCCCGCAAATATGTTGTATGATAGACATTTAACATTACAATAAAACTCTAATATATTGTGTTCGAAAAATACTGGAGTAGATAAATTATTACTATTGCTTTAGCAAATGATTTGTTATAATTGCAAATTCACACGAATCGTTTTTATAGACTAAGAAAAATATTATGATTTTTGCACCTTCGAAGCAGACAAGGACATTAATTTATTAAATGTTCTGTTCTACTCGAGCTCTTTGTTGAAGCGTGCTCTAAATTAAATCACTTTGAAGCTGTAAATACAGTTGTGAAATGAAACACAGTAGAGTATCTCTTTAAAACTAATATGATATTCAGACGATATTAAAATTATATTTATATGATTTCTTATGAACAGTTGGACTAGTGGTCTACCCTAGTGGTCTTATGTGATCGCTGAAGGAAACCAGTGTTTGTCAAGCAAAGAAGGCTGATCATCTACTTACCTATTAGGAAACACAAATGATCACAAAACAGATATCTAAAGCCCAGAGTTAAAGGTTATGGTGCCAAATACGATTTACATCATTTTGTTTCTTTATTCTAAAGATTTTAAAAGAAAAACCTTTATTACCCATTGTGAAATATACACTAGTATTCGCTGTGTCGTGAGCAGCTGGTGTCTTCCATTGGACATAATAATGATATCACTTGACGTAATACATTCTACATAACAATTTTATAATGAAACTACTGTTGTATAGCCATACCGTTTCAGCATAGAACTGGTTGAGAAGTTGCCTAAGATTGTTAGTTTTGAATCTATGCATAGTAATAGCAAAGAAATTGTTTAATTTTCACAAAATGCACGCTCGAATATCAAGAACTAGTCGTAATAAGTAAACATGTGTGTAAACATAATTCAATGTACGTCGCTCCAGTAACAGTACTAAGGGTCCCATTACAATAGGGCTAATTTAATCATAAGTCAGAAGCGAAAGCGTTTTACATAATAAGTTACAAAATGTAACTTAAATGATCTGTACAGGCGTTTTTTTATATGACCAATGATTACAACCTTTTAGCTCTGGGCCTCAGATTTCTGTGTATGTAAAATAAACTACATACACTTTTCTAATAGGCAAGTCATAATTTTGTGTCTGATACAGTCGACTTTTTGGATCTGAAGCATGTTACACGATGTGTGGGCATATCGTGATACATATACAAATTACAAATTATATCATCTCGTGTATAAATTTTTATTTAATTATATATACGGAATCAAGTTTTAAAGTATTGATTTTTCTCTGTAACTTTTAACTTCACTTCTTGCTTTCAATAAAATCGCTTATGCCCATACATTGAGTCATCATACATAATCTGACGCGGTTAAAATAAAACATTTATAAATATTTGTCGGCCGTATTGTTCGGCGACAGCTAGCACCAGAACCCGGGGGACGAGACATGTATTTTACAGAACTGGGTTGGGAAAAGTACACCCCAATTTATGGCCTTCAATAGTCAATTATAGTTTTTATTTATGTAACAAAATTATAATGTTCCACAACTTACTGAATTCCCGTTACGATATCTTTTATGTGTTTATACATACATTTATTAAAGAGATTTTTCTCTATTTATTTTAAATTTAGAATAGAGGACGGGATGTTTAGTTGTTTTTTTTTTATAGAACAGGAAACAAACGGGAAGGAGGCTCAAATGATAGATGAGGGCTTGCGATTGCATTGCGACTTAAGAATTGATACGCTCTTTTTTTTGAAGGACCCTACGTCGAATTAGTTTATAAATACTTGTGTGGGCTGGTTCCACATAGTAGTGGTGCGCGGTAAATACTGCCTGGAAGACGCTCAATTGTAGAACGACGGACTTGACTTTCGCCTGATGATGAAACTCTGCTGCAGAACTCAGCTAGCCTAGTCATGAATGTGTTGCCATCGTTACCCTATCACAGCTTTAAGTATAAAACTGTATAAAACCGTATAAAACCCTTCATTCTTGCTATACTGATTCCTTTGTTAGACAATAAAATTACGCTGGGTATACAAATGTAATACTAAGTTCAGGATATCTTTATTTATTATAAATAAACCAAATAACTAAGAATTCAAAAAAGGAATACCAAAAATTGAAACTAAAACAGACTAGCATAGACGATTATAAAAAATAAATACAATTTTTCCCCTCACATACCTCCTAAATACTACAAAATAGCAATTATGAACTAACTATTGTGTCAATGTCTCACCGTGATTCTGAATATTTGCTCTCAGCGTGATTCTGTTTCATAAATATTTTTGTAAATTAATGAGCATGGCATTTGTTTTGTTATTTTTAAGGGTGACATACATAAACAGTGTGACTTAAAAGAGGACTTAATGCAGGGAATGCTTACCCGACCCTTAGACTGAATGAATACTAGGCAAAGGTGGGTGGTGAAATGGGGTTGGTTAGGCCGCATGGTACTTAGACGAAATCCAGGAAGCAATATAAGAAGGAGACCCATTACTAGTCATGAAAGTGGATGAAGAGATATATCAAGACCATAGCAAATGGAGATCTTTGGCCTTTTTAGGTAGGGTTAACCTGGACTCTAGAAATAATAGCCATTCTTCCATTTCGTTTGTTACGCTCATACACCCGATTTTAAAGTAATTATTAATTAAATAAAGACTAAGTTCATAAATCATATATGAAGTCCTCGGTTTAAAGCTGTTACAAAGAAGCAACTGCAAAGCGAGGTTGGAATGGAAACTATGATCACCACGCCCAGAGTTACCCTAGCCGTCACCATCCAAATTATGTCATTAAACATAAAAAACCTTTGAAGCCGGTCGACAGTTCGACACAGAATGTATCATTTAGCCACGCTGGCAAAGTTACAAAACATGGCAGTTACTGACATCAAAGGGGTCCGACACCCCATATAGTTATGCATTTGAATTATTTTTATTTCATTAGTAACAATAGATTTCACCCGTTTTGAAATATGATTTGTTGGCGGCCATATTTATAAGCATCCCCTGCGCGAGCGCAGATTTTACACACACATAAACATTTCATTTTTTAATGTAAGCGTAGCGAATGTAACAAAAACCGTTTTTGAAATTATGTTGTCTAAATTCCGGCCATGTCGGATGGAGTGTGGTGAATTTTGATATGGTTGTGTGTTATGACACAATATTACAAACACGATGCCTTATGCACCTTGAATATTGTATTAATTAAACATATTACACCCGATAATAGGACGTACTATCAAGTAAGTTCTACTATATATAAAATTAAAAATAGGTGTTAAAGATAAAATTCTAGGTGTCATAATTTTCTTAACTGTTTTAGACGAATAATGTAAATTGCACTTAAATACGTCTTCTACCTAATATCATTATGTCTATTCGTACTATTGGACGCCTTTGGAGATTCATATAACCAGAAGGCTCGCAAGTGCGCTGCCGGCCTTTTAAGAATTAGCACGCTCTTTTCTTGAAGTAGCCCAAGTCAAATTGGTTCGGAAATACTTCAGTGGGTCAGGATCATAGGTACCGATGTAGAGACGATACATATGGTATTTTATATTATTTCCCATGATTAGGTCAAGTTCTGATGATGCTTTAAAATAGGCACACCTGACTTGTGATGCTTGACTGATGAAGAAAAGTAATAGGCTATAAAATAACTAACACTAGTTCATTTTTAATGAAAATCAATAAATTACATTGTAAGTATATAGATAATACTGAAATTACGGAAATGGATTCACCCTTCGAACAATATCGCAAATTGAGACGTTGCATTCGATATGCATTACCCATGTACAATATGCTATAATGGTCTCAATAGAGATTTTAGGCGGAACTAAGGTTAATAAATCAATATTATAGGGGTAACATTGGTAATAAAAATCAAATTCGAACAAAATAACTTGTTCGGATTTATAAACCACATGAGTAAAAGTTACTTAAATTTACAGCTTAATAAGTTTTGTTTGTTAAGCTATGTTTTGTTGATTTTTTTACAGGAGGCAGACGCTTAGGAGGCTCAACTGATACTGCCGCCATGGACACTCACATTTCCAGAAGCTTCGCGAGTGTGTTGCTGGGCATTTACGAATTAATACGTACTTTTCTTGAAAGTCCTTCACTTCAAAGAAGTTAAAAAGTGGCTCATAGATAGTTCGGAATTTAAAAATGTTACTAAATTTTTGTTGTTCCAAGTAGAATATTTAAGTAATTATCATAACAATTTTAAACTCATAGCTTTTTGAAAGAAACTTCTTTAGGCGCATGAGGGTAAATTTTTTACGGAACGTCACGAAGTTGTGCAGCGTTTATGTCGAAGAAAAGGGAGAGAGCGTTTGAGACAGATGGAGAGAGAGCGAGAAAGGGTGATCCAGAAAAAATTCACGTGTTCGTGTAAATATACGGTGTATTCGTTTAGTTACATATATACATATATATATATATGTATATTAGAACTTTAGATAGAAATTCTGTTTCGTCACGTGCAGTAAACTCAGATTTACGATTTTTTATTTATTTATTTTACCATTAACGCGAAAACACAATAATTAATTTACAAAGAAGTTTAACTTCTGACACGTGTACTTTGTACGTACGCACTTTTTTTATTCCCTTATTATGCTAACGTAAGTTTTAAATTGTCATAATATTAAACTCGTTTTCTCCCTGGACAACTATCAAATCACTTTATTTAATATTGAATAACGCGCCGTTTCTCATGTCCACTGTTGGACAAATGCATCTCTCCAGTATTCCCAGTACGGCCAGTTTCCCGCGCATTGTAACCAACGCCTTTCTTTCTTACCAAATCATCTGTCTACCTAGTAAGCCATCTAACGCTTCACCGTTCTCGGCCTCCATTCCAGGGCTTTTATGCCCCATAGGACATCCGGTCTTCGGGCAATATTCGGGCAACGGGCAATTGAATTATGCGATAAATACTAAATTGTACCGACGAATATGACGAGAAACTATATTTAAGTAAAATAACTCATCAATAAATAATATCTAAATAAATTGTTCCAAACTCGTTTAAGAGCGTATCTTAAAACATTTGGTACGTTTGGGTAATGCGAATGGGTAAAAAAGGGCCGCTATCACATCGCTATCACACAATAACACTTAGGAGAGGCGGCTTCCTCCGATGGTATGTTAATCGGCTATTTAGATACAATAAGAGTGTCGACTGAAATGGTTTGGATGCTTTAAATTATAAGCGAAGGCGATTACATCCCTGTATCTGTACTTAAAACCCATTTTTTGGCAATACATTAGCTTGCGGTCGGCGGTATGGAATAGCATTTATCGATTTAATTTATGTACGAAATGTATTGAAAATATACTCGTGTTCGGACACATTAGTATCAAATATTAAATTACAAAACTCTCATGGCGTTTGTTTATTTATTTGTTGTTGTCTTAAGTCAAGGTCAAAATAGTTTGTATTTTGTATGTATGTACACTTATAAAAGTAAAAAAAATACAGTTCTCTACCTATACTCAATTACTCACAAACTGATGCATATAATAAAAATTTAATTTGGCGACTGCCTGCTCGGTCAACGTATAAGCAGAGCAATACAGCGAGGAAATGCTGCCAGCATTAAAAACCTTTTTTTAATTTTTGTTATTATTACTGATATAGAAGTTTAGAATATTGCAAATACTTTATTAAAATAATTACTTTTTCTTACGATTGTTTTGAACTAGTGTCTTTCGAGGTACGAGATCTTCTACCCTGACGCCTATCGTCGTATTTTAGACCTATGAGCCTATAACATATTGGTTTCGTCACAATATTTCATGTCTGTACAAGCATGATTGGGAACAATTAAATTAAACTACATGAAGCTGGAATCCGTGCTGTAGGCTTTCCAATACTATCGCGAGAAATTTATTTATTAATTCAATTCAAGTGACAATTCAAAACGTTCTTTAACTACATATGTCTTAAGAGAGAAGTGCTTCTCGAACGCTACATCCTTTGTCTTGAGGCATAGCTTTATCTGCCCGACTGTGGGACAAACAGGCGTCAATTTGCATGAATTACATATTAACAGTTCGTTAACAATCTGTATCGCTTATAAATATTGTGCTGTTGGGCAACATACTGCCCGATAACTTTAATTCAATAACATATTTATGTTTGGGTTTTTAAACACAAGAGGAATATTGCTGTTTTCTTTTGGATACAATTAGGTTTGCTATATCATTCTTAAGTGGCATATTTGTATAAACAATTTCGATGTTTGTCAACATTTCCTTAAATAAAAACTTTTGGTAACTAACTTACGATAGCATGTAATATCTGAACGAAAACTATTTCTAGTAAAAAAATATGTGTATGTATTTAGTGTGGACTAAGATGTGGGTAAAGTTCTAGCTAACTAAACCAGCTTAGATCCTTCCAGAAACTACTACTAGTTGTATGGGCACTTCGTATGCTACTCGAAGCGACAGCACTGCTCCAAGGATTTTGGTTCGTTGGGAAGCCACAGCCATTACAGGACTAGGTTGGTGACTGATTCCTCTGTGCTAAAACAGCCTCTGCAGGACTCAGTTCAGTGCACTCAATCAGTGCTCAAGGGACTGTCGCGCCAAGGACAAAGAGAAATCAAGCAGACAGTAGGTACAATATTATATACATACATAAACAAATACATCATTACAGTCGAATAAATTATGTGCATTAACAGTTTATTTTGAATCAAAGTTACATACACATGACTATAATCATATCAAAACCCTGGCAAAAATCTAGATTTTTGAACAATGTGAATGCGTTTGATCGTAATTTACAAGACATATTAAGTAAGTTAATTAATTAAAAGAACTCAAAAGGTTTTTCATAATCTACCATTAAATACAACTGACAATAATACAACAAATGGAATTAATAATTCTGAGAGACTGTAAAGAGAACATGACAATTAACCTCAAAATTCGTTTCTTGTTTTGATCGTATCCGACCGTGTGATCACTTCTACTGATTTTCTCAATTAGAAACTAAATGCTATTAAAATTGTAGTTATTTCTCTATTAGATGGGATTAAATATGATAGTTTAATAGATTGACTTGCTTCTAGTATTAAGAGAAATGATTGAATCTCAATTTGACGGCAGTTACAACATGATGTTAATGTTTCATATTATAGCATTTATTAAGTTTATTGACAGTAATCTAAAGTTAGAAGCTTTTAAGTTAATTGAGATTGGAGATTGGTCTTTGTCAGTTTTAACTTACAGTTTACGTTATAGAGCACTGTCCGGATAAGTTCGTAGAGTAGAAAGACGTAGAGTGAAGTTAAAATAGCTGCCGAAGTCCGATCAAGTTTTCTACGCTGAATGTCAGCGACCTCACCTAGGAGGCATAGAACCATAAGTCAAGTTCATAAAAAATATCTATAATCTATTTCCTAACATGATGCAAGTTGTAACAATTTAATAGTATTGTATTTTATAAGTATAACATGACTAACTATCAGAAGATGTCTTCTGCATACAAATATTCCTATTTCCGTGCAGCTTGCAATTGACACAACTATATTATTATTATCACAATTATATTGAGATATTGTATACGTGGAAGACGTATATATCTCGATAAGAGATAGCATAATCTCTGTCTCAAGGGCAAAATTGGTAGAGGCGCGACTAGATACGAACATCGAACGGAAATGAAATGCAATACTAAAACCTTATCAACAATCAATCAAATAAACAACGGTGCATGATCCAAATCTTATGATATATTTAAATCTTGTTTTTGAGAATTTTTCTTTCGCCTTGTAATAAGATACTTACTTATATTATTTATTAATTGCGACTGAATTAACCCTTGGATTAGCTGTTACATTTTTTTGTTTAAGTTAAAGTTTGTGTTCAATGTTATTTTGTGTTGTATTTTGTTAATTATTTATGCACCTCTTGTACCTCTGTAGGTGTTTGTTTTGCCTGAAAGAAATCTCTTGTTAGCGATAAGGCCTAGTTGCCTAATACCTGCTATAATAACTTAAGTACCTGCTTTTCTATATGTTTCTTTTGTATAAGGTAACGAAGTGTAAATAAATAAATAATTTGTTTCATATTTATCGTGGCTGGCCATTGGCAATACAGAAAATGTACAAATACAATTTAGATTATGCCCCTCGTTCGTAGTCTTAAAGTAAACACATTATAAGATTTTAAAAAAATACTAATCTAGTTCGTAGTTTTAGTTATGTTTATGTTGGTCTTAACGATAAGGGCTTTAAAATAAACAAGTGTCTAATTGATAATAGTATAATAATCTTAATTTTTAAATATAATTACAAGATAAAGTATTACTTTATTTACTTATTATTTATAAACCAAACCAACCAAAAAATATATCTAGATATTATAATTAATTATTATTATAATTAATGAATATTTTGATGAATTTAATATACATACAAACACAGTCACTTTAACCAAAAATTGGCCTTACTCAGTTTAAAGTTATAACATTGAACAAAACATAAGGTACACTAAACTTAACAATGAAAACATTAAATTTTAAAATAAAAGTAAAAATATCACAAGGATTCTTGTGAAATTTAAAATGAATATTCCATAATCAACACAGATATTGTTGTGACAGTGTGTCAAAACGAATTTACTTTATCTCTGGAGTGGATTATCTTGATATTGGCATGAATTCGGCGTGTATTGGAAACCTAGTAGATGATAAAATAGGTGTTCAATATTAAATAAATATCATTTGAAAAAAGAAGTTATTAGCTCTTTTGTTTAAGCACAGTATTAAATTGGGCGACTGCGACATCTTTTTCATTGATCAAGTAATATTTTCTGTAATTTGATCCAATGACTCACTGAATTTTGATCACTGCTTAGCATCTAGTAGGAGGAGGTTGTTGGAGGGTGTTGCCAGAGGGCTCGCGAGAGGATCTTTTAGGAATCAGTACGCTGTATTCTTGAAGGACCCTAAGTCAAATTGGTTCGGAAATTCTTTAGCGAATAGGTTCTACTTAGTGGTGGTACCCGGCTTAAACTACCTTAAGATATGATCAGTTAATAAGTCCTGTTGACCTACTTGTTATAGCTTATATACCATATGGATTTATAGTGTCGCATTCACCGTGATTTCCCAATTTATAAAGAGCATATAACTTTTATTACAAAATAACATTTCACGTGGCGCCATCGTGAATAGTATTTGACCAAACAAAAGACTATCGTCAAATCAAAAATAATTTTCTCCATTACAAAAACGAGCGTGTAACGGAACGCGGCCATTATTATATATCTGTTATGCAAATAGTCTATTGTGTGAACAGTCACACTTTTCGTTTGCGGCGCCGAAGCAATTATTTTAATTATATTTGCTAGAGGGGGAGGACCTTCAAGAAAAACGTTGGTCATTCTGACAGTACAAATACAGTTGTAATAAAATACAGTGGGGAATTTCTTTGATTGTGATTTCCAATTTAACATTGTCGTTTGATTCACGGCGAAACCATAATTGAAAACGCTTGTCAAATATGTAGGAATTGGAGTGCATGGCTGAAAAAAATCAAATTTTGTTGTAATAAAAATGTTCCGATTGGATTAAATATCCACTCAAAAAATATTAGTTCTATAATATTTATTATTCTACATTACAACATGATGACATTTTGATTATCGGATAATTAAATTTAAAAATACATATAGATAATTATAATATTTTATCAGTTATTTGTTTATTTTTATACACTAATCAGTACTGATAGATAGCATTAAAATATTTTAATTTGACTATAAAACTAATGATAATTTGAATAAATTTCACAATTTCGAGATTTTTATTATTTATTTCAATATTATTAGACGACGTCCTAAAGCCAAAGATCGCTTTCTTTTTGGAACCACTCGAGTATTTTGTTTTTTTTTTAATTTCTGTCACACATACAAAACATATTTTTTAAATTACAAATACATACATAAATTCATAAATCTATTTACGATTACACAACAGCAACGTCATTACAAACTTTCAGATTTTATCGCTGAAATCAAAGCAGGGGGCGCCATTTGACAACACTCAAATGCCTATTAGGGCGATCAAAAAAAATACGCGAGACATGTTACACAATGACAACAAAAACATTTAACAAATAGGACTTCTTGCGAAATATGAGTAGCACAGTAGCAGATAAACATCTACAAACATATTATTTTTCACTCAACTTAGTTTAATCTGATTCCTATCTACTTGTGTAACGCTAAACTGGTTTTATTTAGGAAGCAATCACACAAGTTATTTGCAATATTCAAATACTATTTTCAGCATTTAAGGTACACAGGTACACTGCTATTTATATTTTTTTTATTATTTCTATTGGTTAAGTATATTGTAAAATTATATTTGTTTGTTTTAAATTCTTGTGACATTATTATAATATTGACTAAAAAGATAGATAAGTGAATTGGCCATAAAATGAAGAATTATCTTTATATTTGTTTGTTAGATGGATCGGATATGTCAAGAATACATTTATCTAACATTACATTTTACTAAAACCTTAAATATCAATAATAAACATAGTTTTTGCAATACGGTGTAAATATGAAAAACATAGTTTATATAAATTAAATTTTATGAACACCACATCTATAAGTAACTGTTAATCTCTGCAATGAAGTTAAATAGTTTGCTTTCCGCGGGTCGTGAATATGCAACCTATTGAGGAATCTTATAATTAAATAACATCGAGAAATAAGCACAAAAAATATGAAAGGAAGTGTCATTTTTGGGCTGTTTTTGTAGAATTATTACCAGAATTTGTCACAATCGCCGTTTACCGGACACACCACAGAGAGAAGCTAATTCCCATACATTGAATCGGATTATCTATTATTTGCTCGCCCCAATAGATGCAATCAGTGAAACATGATCGTTTTATTATAACGATATTTGCTAGTTGCAGATAAGGCCTGAATGCACATATTATATTACTGGGTGGTTTGTTTCTTATTGTTTATTCTGAATTTAACGGATTTCCAACAATAACAGGACAAAACAGAAATAGATTTGTTCGTTGATTAGGATAATAATAGAGTGTAATCAACTATATTAGGTAAGGATGTATTATTGGGTAATTGTACGACTTTGAAGTGTGTGCGATCTCTGTTTCTAATGTATTTTTGTCTCGTCGAAGAGAACATTGTAGAAGATGTGACTGACCTGATACGGCCTGAAGAATTTACTCTAACATTTAGTAGTTAAGGATACTTATACTGATGTAAGACTTACATATTACAGTCTTTGATACATCAAGATACAATAAATTTCATTTCAATACAACAAACTATCGAAAAGCAGTGGTCTAGTTTAAGTGTTCGACTCTCATCCCTGAGGTCGTATGTTCGATCCCCAGCTGTGCATCAATTAACTGTATAACTGCGCGTTGTAACACTCGCTCATACACTGAAAGAAAACGTCATAAAACCGGCATTAGACCCAAACAGACGGCGTGTATCAGGCATAGATCATAGATCACCTACTTTTTTTGTGTAATATATGTCATAGGAGGCAAACGGGCTTCCTAGGAGGCTTTTGCCTAGTAGAGTACAACTGAACACGAAACATGTAAATGTGTAAATAAAATTATTTCTGTTTTTATCTAGGCTTCTGTTTTGACGGACAGCATAACATTGCTGTGGTTCAAGATATGATAAGACGTGCTCAGTGATGGAATCGTGCTGTACCGGTCTGTGAGATTTGACACCTGACCCGAGGTGACCATACTTTTTAAATTCTTTGGATTAATTTGAATATTTATTGCCCTGCAATTCTTAGCGAGTCAATGTTCGATTTGACAGTTAGGAATCACGGATGTGACGTGTTCATGCGAATCTAACGATCACCTATCTATTTATTAATATTTGTGGTTTTTTTGAAATATTTTATCTTGTTTTTTTATGAGTTGTGTGAATGTAAATGCTGTATTTTGTCTAATAAGGCTTTTGTTTAATTAATAAGCGTAATGTATTAGCATGTTTTCACGTAAGTAAGTAAATGTTGTAATGTCTGGGAATATCTCATAAAGAAAGGTCACACAGACAGTGGAGGCGAAAAGTATTTACATACATATTTGTAAAACGGTGTATGATTAATTTTTCACTGGCTGTATTTAATGGATTATACCATACTTTCACAAGAGAATATGAACCCTACACCTGACCTCCTACCGCTGGCGGTGTAAACCAAAGCGTTTGACCGCAAATAAACAAATAAATATAATTACATACAAATCATATATCTAGTTCATCGCAATACGTCTTATTATCGTATAAACTATCTCTTTTAACCTGTCATTTCGCCTAGATCAATCTGACGTTTCTCGCGCTTACTGCTACTGACGTACAGCACTTGAAAAAAAATTGTATTCCTTTTAATTGCTAAGCGATAGTCACCCTTACGCCATAGATATAATATGGCTAGTAGTAGTATTGCCTGCCAATCATCATTTGTTTTGGTATTCACGTGCGTGTAACTTGATCTGTGGTTTTGTGTATTCAGCGTTCTGTATTTGATTGAATACAGATAACAATGTAGATCGAATATCAGGAGAAATGTGTTACAAAATTGCAACGTCGTGGTTTGAACTCTAGATTCAACGTCATAGAAATCTGTTAAGGGCCTAATTTGTACTATTTATATGGAAACTCTTAGTGATACCACTTGCAATTGTCCATAGATCACAATGATAAGTAATATAATATCGTTTTCCAATATACCTACCTATATGATATGAACGTTACATAATTTAATGAACATTTAGTTCCAGTATGTGGAACCAGCTGCCCACTGAAGTAGGTATTTCCGAAACAATTCTACTTAGGGTCCTTCAAGGAAAGATCGTACCATCATGGGTATTGAAGTAATTTATTTATTAGTATTCCTACAATAAGCGCTAAACGGAATACTCATTAACAGGAAAGTGAACAATATTAAATATTATTAATATTTAATATAAACACCTATTTACGTAATACATGTAAATAAGTCAGGAGTTACAGATTGTAAAGAGGTTCTTCGCTTCTCTCTTCTTTTTAATTTTATTGTTACCCAGAGCAAAGCCATTTTAAGGATATCACAGACTATAATTAAAAATAACCAACCTACTTTTGTAGTGTTGAATTCAGTCTCAGTATCCTATAGGTGACTTGATATAAATAATGTAATAGTATGAATCGTAATAATAGAGAAGTAGGTATGGTGACCGAAGCCGCACTGTCATTATGTCATCAATATTCTACGCCGATCGGAGGGCTACTGTTATCAATATTGTACCGCTTATTACGGCATTACACCATAATATTTTCACAAAATGGTTCTAAAGACACGTTCCTAAGACTTTTGAAGGTTTTTAATTCGGAATTAGTTTGTATTGTAATCTGCTGTATTAAATGTTTTTTTTACTGACTGAAAATAACGGAAGTTTTTGGATGTATTTTGAAGTATTCAAAATTCGAGCGTTCTCCCTCAAAGGCCGGCAACGCACCCACTAAAAATGAGTGGCTATGGGCTGCGATGACTGCCCTTTTTGTGCATCCTACAGTATAATAAATTCGTAGGTAAACTGATACAAAAGCTTAAGGAATCAAATATTCTGTTCCTAAAATCTCCTAATTAGTATCATATACTAAGCAATACAGTGTCATTTTAGTGTGTATTTTTATAGATATTTAATTATTAAAGTTTACTTTAATACCCAATGAACTCCAAAATACTAAATTCAAATTTCTCATTTAAATTCTGTGATATTTTTTGGGCTGCCTGGAAGAAATTGATATTTCACGCTGTCCGTTATGAAAATGTTTCTTCAAAAAACCTTTATTTATTTTTTTACTGTAACCACAGTCTAATTTGAATAGGCTATTGTCGACATGTTGGTAAATTCCCTGAATAAATATTAAAAAGTTAAGCGTCGACGGCGGCCATTGCTTTACCATATTATTTAGTAATTGTTATATGCCATCGTATTACATAACTTTTATACACATAGTCGCTATATAGTACCTACTTCTACAATTTATTTCAAACACACAAATATACATTTTTTTACAATGTTATATACCAACATATTTGATAAATATAAATTTATATTAATCATGTTTTCTATTTATCAATTTTAAATTATAATAATGTATAAAAATAATTAAAAATTGATAAATAGAAAATTAAAATGTTTAGTCTCTTTGGCAGTGTACCAAAGCTATTGTAGTGTACCTACAAATAAATAAAAATTTATGCCAGCATTTTCTCGCTGTATTGCGTTGTTTCATACTTATTCGTTGAACAAGGAAAGCATTAGCTCTGGGGTCACTGGTACTATCTACCAGGCGTCAACTCAAGTTTTTAATTAGCGCCTGTGCCCGAGTGAACATAATTTTCCAGAAAGAATCTAATTGATGATAAACCAAATGATGTTTCTGTCTTGATGACAAATTATATTACGTGAATTTTTATTTAGATAACACAATAGTGTGAAGAACACATGAACCTAAAATTAATTAGGTAGGTATCTAACACAATTATTAAATACATCATAATACTAAGTCATTTTCCTTTGATTTCACTAGTCATCGGAATATTATCTTGATGCTAACATAGTCATGGCGATACATTGATATTATTAATCTTGTTTCTATAATGTTATCGAAAAAAAAAATTACGATCTCCAATAGAGGATTATGTATTGATAAAAGCAATCGATATGGGAGCAGACGAAATTATCTTATTTCCAAATGTACAAAATTTGTTGTGCAAGACAACCTGCATCTCTGTTCTTTTAGTTTTTAATACACGTTGAATTGACAATATTCTTTGGTTCTAAGTCGGTTGGAAATGGAATCTGTACTGAAACTTCTTCTGATGCCGGTTTATTACGAAAGGTTGGCTTAAAAACTAGAATTGCCGGATAGTTTACGCTTGTCGCAACAGTTTCTCGGCGGATGGGATGCCCGTCCACTTCCGTATTCACGATTTCTTCCTTCGACCAGCCTGTATCTTGCTTTGAATTTATCCCATCGTTATGAGCTGGAAATTTTATACACACATATATCCGACTTGTCACATTTTAACAGTCTACATGAACTTTCGTGTCACCCTGAGTAGTTGAAGGACTCTTCCCTTCGTTACTTTTTGGATCCCGCTGAAGCGAATCATGTGACATGGTAACATCACGAAATATTCATTGTTCTGAATATTGTGTTCACATTGTGATGACAGGTCGATTTTCAGTTACTGTATTGACGCAAGGCTGATCAACAACTAATTCTGGTTTTGCTTAACCGTTTTCAAAAACCTGAAGTGAAAATCTCTTTACAAATTGGTTTTCATCAGTCAGCATTTATCACTACTCAAAAGACTTAAGTATAATTTTAGGCGAAAACAAAAACACAAAAGGCGAAATATGAAAATTCTTTTTACAATTCTTATAAATAGAAGAAAATACCATCAAATTATGGTGAACAATTAGGAGTTGCCGGTACTAGGCGTGCATAAATTATGAGGATAATGTAGTGAACTGCGCGACCACAACATTAAAACAGTTCCGCTTGATCGGCGTGCTACAGCTGGCGACCTTCTCATGGTCCCTGCCTACCTGGTACTTAGTCATATTTAATTTTGACAATTATGAAGTTACATCTATTTTTTATTTATATCATATAAAGTAGATATATATATAAATAAACATTAACATATTTGTATTTTTGTATTAACAGTCTGCAGTATTTCTTCAAAAATCTAGTAGCATTCGTCTCACAATAATTTATTGATCACAAGAACATGTTTTTTTACAACAGAGTTGATTAAATTTTACACATAAAAAAAGAGAACATTTACACATAAAATAAATTTTTGGTTGTAAGCTTCTTGCTTTGTCTAAGCCGCGTAACTAACACTGACCAAATTGATAAAAAAATGAAATAAAAAAAATGCATATTTTTTGAAAGTGGAATAGAAATCATTTCATATTCCTCACAAAATGTCCCCATCTACTCAGGTATGCAAGCGATTGAATGAGGAGCAAGCGGTCATTATTGTAATTGAGGTGGGAATCACACAAACTGTTTGGACTTTATTCCGTAAATTCTCCATACATGACACATAATATTTAGACCATTATTAACCACAGTACTAAGATGCCTCTGTGTGCATTATTTCAATTAATCTGAAGAAAAAAGGTTTTGCTTCGTAACTATTAAATTTTTTACTTCAGGCTTGGTAAAATATAAAAATAATTGACAATTTTATTTAATTTCGTGGTATAATTTATAATAATAATCTTATCACATTTATTGCATTAATAACTACGAATTTCGCATAAAAAACAAGAAACTTATTATTATATATAATAATTAATTATTGACTATACCTTCTTCTATTCCTTTCGTCTATCCTCCAATGTTTATTCTTTCTTTGGAGTAGAGACTCTTGGGCCAGTGCGCTAATGACATAAATTACAGGCAGGAAGACGGTACATGTGACCCCAGAGTTGGTGCATTTCTTTAACGAATAATTATCGCAATACAACGAGGAAATGCAGCCAGCATTAAAGTTACACTATCACAAACTTTTTAAATTTGTTTAAATGTTCTATTTATCATTTTTTTATTATTATTATGTAGGTGAATATAGTAATTTGTGTGTTAAAATATATAAATCGTTTTTATGCAAATGTCAAATAGCAGGCTTTATTCCTTAACGTAATGACGAATGCATTTAAAGTAATATTCCCAAATATGACAACTACATTCTTACCTTCCCATTCCCACGATTTTTTTTGTCAGCTGGAGCGTATACACTTTTAAGTGTCTTAGCTTAATTTCATATAAAAGTATCGATACGAACGCTTCTTAGATTATGCTAAAGCAATGAATTGTAGTGAAGAGTTTGCGCAGCGGGCGTCAATGCGCACTCCATTTGGTGAACTCTCTAGTGTTACTTCAAAATGTCTTGGTCCGATAGAGAAAAGAAGTTCCCATGTTATTAAATATAATGTTTAGAGATCGGTTAGTATTTTAAGTTCCATATACTTCGTTTTATATTTGTTTACATATAGGCGTTTCAAAGATTAAAATCACCAGCTTTCCGTGCCAACCAACTTGCAACAAGTATAGTTTCACTGGGAATTGATATCCAAGACATCAATAATTCATTAAAAATAATACGATTATAATGTTAATTCTTTCATCATCTTCTATTACATACCGTATAAAAACTTGTATAAAATTAATTGAAATCAAAAACATGCATAGTTACAACCACAAATAAATTCATATAATTTGAGCATTTCTTTTGAGTATAGGCTTCGCAGATGGCGTCTCCCACGATCGGCCTTCCCCATACATTATGTATGATGTCGAATTAAATGTTTGGTTTACAAAGCAAAACTATGACTTATATTGTAAAAAGAGATATTTGTAATTGGATGAATATTATTGAGTTAAATATCAAAAATATTTACATTATCTATGACGTCCTTCTAATGATTTTTTTTTTCGCAAGGTATTGATAGTGTCTATGGGTGTCACTTAACGTGCGATGCCCCCTATTCTATTAAATAAAAACTTTCAAGTCAATCAGATATTTTCGGAACACCCATCCGATTACAGGAAGGGCATTCTGTTATCGTTAAGGTTCTTTTGCTAATCTATATAAGCCTTTAGTAAACCTTATATTTTTAATCTTATTATACTTATATATTTGTGCACTCAAATTTTTGTTTATTTCTGTTTTTTGTTATGGCCTTGTTAACGCGGCGATAACTAGAGTACTGAGTAACAGTACTTGTACGTCCATACGTACCGGGAACGGCCAAAAAATCGAAGAACGGTGACTGAACAAGTAGAACTGGTTGAACGGAAGCTGATGATAACAAACTAGCTTTATGATAGGCGATCGAAATTACTTTGTATTTGACACGAACTGAGAAGTCGCTATGAGTATGTATCGGATTTCTGTTTATTATATATAAATAGACATATATCTATTATTTTTTTCATATTTTGTTACCAGTTTAAATAAAAATAGGTAAAAAAACTTTTTAAGTTAAACGGTTTTATGTTAAACATACATTGCAATGTTTAAGATAAATGTACTAAAAACCAAAAAATAATAAAATAGATACAGTCGTGGGAATTATAAACATATGCATAGACTAGACTAAAATGAAACCAATGATGAATAATGAAGAGTTATATTATATATAGGTACCAAATAGCTATGCAACACATAAATTATTCGGAAGATAAAAGTTCCGAAGAAATTTCGCGCTATCTGACAGTCGTGAAACACAACAATAGCGTTTATCCTACCAATAAGTAATAAATAGCTTATTTGGAACTTATCCGGACATTGTGAAACAGACCCTTCATCTAATAAAGTTTGTTCCTTTATTTCAGATAGGTACTCTATAGCCTTCAGAAATTGAATTGTTTGCCATTTCTATTAAGAATTTAAATGATTGTAACAAAGTATTCTTTATTGTGTTAAAAATTCACCAACAGGTTCACACCTAAGTATTTGGGCTACTATTTAAGTGAAGTTTGGTTAAATTTTCATGTTAAGGGCAGTTGGTAGTGGCTTCAGTGTGGCTTCATCCTTTAGGTAGTAGGTTCGATGTCAATGCAACGCAATTTCTGTCTATGTGCTCATGTCACGTTCGAACAGTGATGAAAAACATCGTGATGAAACCGTCTTGCCTTGGACTCATAAAGTCGACATAACGGCGTGTCAGACACAAGAGGCTGATCACCTACTTGCCTATTATATTGAGAAAAATATTT